>NC_048304.1:72372779-72610021 GCF_013100865.1 Trachemys scripta elegans
CCGGGGGCGCAGGGTCCGGAGGCATGGGGGCTGCCCAAAGCCCGAGCGCTACCGGCTTCACAGTTTGCCGGGCAGCCTCCAGACCCTGCGTCCCCGGCTGGGCGCTTCCCCTCCCGGGCTCCAGCTGTGCTGGGGAAGCGCTGGCCGGGGGCGCAGGGTCTGGGGGCTGCCCGGCAAACCATGAAGCCGGTAGCGCTCGGGCAGCCCTTTTCACATGGCTGGGAGTGGGAGGGGGCGGAGTTGGGGCGGGGCGTGGGAAATGGGCGGGGCCAGGGCCCCGTGGAGGGTCCTCTTTTTTTTATTTGTTAAATATGGTAACCCTAATAGCAGGGAACTTGGCCCAGCACCGGCCACAGGCTTTTCAGCCAGAGCTAGGGTGACCAGACAGCAAGTGTGAAAAATCAGGACGGGGATGGCGGGTAATAGGAACCTATACAAGAAAAAGACCCAAAAATCAGGACCGTCCCTATAAAACCGGGACATCTGGTCTCCGTAGCCTGAGCAAGGACTCCTTGCCCTCATTCAAAATGGCTGTCGCTGCTGGCTGACTTTACCACATTCAAGATGGCTGCTAATAGCTAGATATGCCCTCTTGCAAGATGGCTGCTAACGCCCCAGATCCTGTCAATGGTTCTCTCGCTCCCAGGCAAGATGTCTTCCAGAAACTTCCACGGCCGAATTAAAGATGGCTTCTTTGCCCTTATTCAATATGGGGGCAGGTACCTTCGCTGCCCAAAACTGCTGCTGAGCGCGGCGTAGCCAACGGCAGTGTCCCGTTTTAAGATCACGTGAGAAGAGCGAGCCACTCAGCTTTGCTGTGGACGTCATCACACGTAACTTGGCTCGTGACGCACAATTTGTGCTCGCACATCAGGGATACGGCATAGAGCGCAGTGGCGGTGCGTAGCCTGGGCGTTGGGAAGGTGAGGGGGGTCTCGGAGCCGGCTGTTGGGTTCGCTCTCCCGCTCGGCCCGCGTCCTGTGATCTTCTCCCGTCTGCTCGGGCCCCGCTATCGGAGCCAGGGAGCGCGCTGCGGGGGAGCTGTGCCTCCTGCTCCGCCGGCCGGGTACCGGAGCGCCGTGGGGGAGGGGGGAGCACGAAGGGCCCTGGGGGTTGACGGGGGAGCTGTCACTCTTGCTGTGGGGGGAGGGCCCTGGGGGAGCTGCCCCTCTTGCTGTATGTGGGGTGCAGGGTCCTGGGGAGAGGGAAATGCCTAGGGAGTTCCCATGGGATGCAGTGAACTATTTGGCCAAAGTGGGAGGGAGACTTTTCTCTAAAATAAGAGTAATTCTGGGGTAGGAATGACAGTGGGGGAGAGACCCCCATTCCCAGGTATGGAACAATAACTCACTCCCTTATTTCTTGTGACCTTAGCACTACTGCCCCACCCCGAATATGCACTCAGCCTTCTGGGGGATGTGGTTTGTGGTCCAAATAAGCAGGTTGGGGGGAGTGTGCTGAACAGAGATTTGTCTTTTCAGATTGTACATCTCATCATTTCAGAACCCTCTCCACCTAAAAACAGGCTGGCCAGTTTCTTGTTTATATTATTTTGGGTAACTGATGGTATAAATCATTTAATGCACATTAAAGACTCACATTTCTAGTTATAACTTGTATTTTTCTCTTTAATTAGAGGCTCATGAAACCAAGATTTATCCCAATATTGTGTGGTACATTTATTTTCTCAAATGACTGTCAATGGCAATCCATGTATGGCAAATGACAGTAAAAGCCTAACCCTTACATATCTTTGATAAGTTTTCACTGGCCATATATGTAATACTATTTAAGCTACTAATAAGATATTGTGATGCTCTGTGAGAGTTAGGTATTTATGCCCATGTGAGAGATGGATAAATTGAAATACAAAGAGGTTATGACTTGCTCGTAACAAGTTGGTGGCAGTTTGGGAACAGAATCTAGGGGTACATCTACACTACAGCGGGGAGTCGATTTAAGATACGCAAATTCAGCTACGTGAATAGCATAGCTGAATTCGACGTATTGCAGCCGACTTACCCCGTTGAGAGGACAGCGGCAAAATCGACTTCTGCGGCTTTTTGTTGGCGGCACCTCCGCTGGTGGAGTTAGAGCGCCAATTCGGGGATCGATTGTCGCGTCCCAACGGGACGCAATAAATCGATCCCCGAGAGGTCGATTTCTACCCGCCGATTCAGGCGGGTAGTATAGACCAGACCTCAGAGTCTTGACTCAGTCTGTAGGTTTAGTTGATCCCATCGTTATTTAAGAAGTGTACTAGCAAGGCTTCTGTGTAAAGAGGTCTTCTGGATTAGAACTTGTGATGTCACGCAGTGATGACCAAACTGTTTTCTTGCCTCATGTTCTTTCATAAAAGATGATCTGCAACGTTGCTAGGATTTGTTTCATTCTGTGGATAACCTGCCCAACTTCTGCTCAAGGTTTTAATACATAAGACTTTTGAGAGCAAGTCTGTTTTGAAAATTAATTAAAAGCTGTAAATAAGCTTTAAAATTCTTTAAAATAATGTGTCTGACAAAGTGGGTATTCACCCACAAAAGCTTATGCTCCAATACATCTGTTAGTCTTAAAAGTGCCACAGGACTCTGTTGCTTTTTGAAATTCTGAAAATTTGTCATAAATTTCATCACTTATCAACCTTTCAGAGAATGTAGTAACACAAAAACCAAAAGATTCTCTACTGATTTCTAGAAAAAACCCTCTTTGTAACCGTGGCATTTCATAACTGAGCTACAAAACAAAGTGAATTTTTTTTTCTTTAGCAATTCTTTGTACATCTGGTTTACTTTCTCCTTTTGAAATTGACTCATTTATATTATGGTAGTGCATGAGGCCTCAATCATGATTAGGGCTCCACGGTGCTGGGCATTGTATAAACAAAGATCTGGTGTCTGTCCCAAAGATAGGTTTCAGAGTAGCACTGTCCCAAAGATCTTACTCTAAGGGCTAGTAGAAAATTTCAGTTAAATTCTAAAAAATAGCTGTGCCTGTTTTAATGTGCATAAATACAAATAAAATTGTTTTAGGAGCCTGAAAAGAGGATTAAAACTGTGCTATGCATCCCTTTGTCGCTACATATAAATAAAAGCAAATTGGTGTCTATGAAAGTGTGATAGTGTATTAGTAGCTTAGTTTTATCTTTATAGAGAAAAGTCATACATATCTTTTGTATTGGAAGAAAATACTTCTAAGACTAGAAAAAGCAGTGTTTGTGAAAATAAGTTGGTAGTACTAGTAGAGCATACAGTAGGTTGACGGTTGTAAATAAAATAAAACCGGATTTGTCTTGTATAGGTTCTTTAATCTGTGACCCTGGTGGAGTATTAAGATGAAGTTAGTTAATTGTGTTTTTAAAATTATGTAAAAAGAGCTTGCTGGTGGTGGGGTTGTACTACACATCACTTCGGTGCCCTTAAGTTAAGGTGATATTTTGATTAGTAGTCCATGTACATGATAGTCTTGGGTAGTGCATTCTATTTCCAGAATTTAGGGTGGGGTGAATGTTTAGCAGGAGGTTAGTTTATTTCTTAACACCACAAGGTCTCAAACCTGCATTTGGACTGCCATTAAAGTTATGAGCACACACAAGATTGTTCAGATAAGTTAGAGGAAGAGAAACCTTCCCTCTTCTCTGGTGAGCATGTGGTATGATTCAAAATTCTGGCATGGGAAGTCAAATCTTTGACTTTCTAGACTAAAGGGTGTGCTGTTAAACTCACCTGTATCTGTACTGGCTGTATTTAACTCCAGAACATCTCATGTAGTGGCTCGGTTCTTTTTTTTTTTTTATAGTACTTGATGATAAATAAAACTTTTTTTGTTACATAACTGGCAAATAATCTTACTGCTTTATTTGTGCTTTTTGTGATACAGTAACCAAATACTAAAGCATCTCTTCTCATGCCATTACAGGAATACTCCATTATTAAATAAAAAACAGCAACCATGCTGGCGGCAAGATTAGCCTGTTTATGGACACTGCCACGCCAGAGTCTCCGTCCTGCACTTACACAGACCTTCCCAGCTTTGAGGAATTCCAGCATAAAAGCAAATCGGTGGATCTTGCAACCTAACCAGGTAAGGTAGCTTGTTTTAATTTGATAAGAATTTTGTACAAAAGGTGTCAAATTAGACCATTGAGACAATTTCCATGTTTATTAAAAGACGCATTTTGGTGCAGATGAAAATGTAAGTGAGGTAACTGAAATGGAAGGCCCAACTTAATGGGCCGACAGCGCTTCAACATTTTACTGAAGCAGCAACCTGACAAAAAGGTTATTTAACAGTGGCCCAAAGATGTACAATGAATATTTTGCTCTAATTGGGACTCGCTTATTAGAAATCTTGGCTCAGAAGACTAGAATGGAGTTGTATTTCTTGAATTGTCTGCACAGATTCCCATTTAAATGTCATGTGCATCTTGAGCATCCATACTCAAAACTCTTGAACAGCAGCAATCATTGGAGATGTGCTCAGACCTTGCCTGTCCTTATGTTTCTCTCCCTCCTCTCACCCTATGCAATTCAAGGACTTATAAGAGAGCATACTCCTCCCGCCACTCAATTCCCACTGCAGATGACAAGCAAGAACTCTACAGCAGGGGTCAGCAACCTATGGCATGCGTGCCAAAGATGGCACGCGAGCTGATTTCTAATGGCACGCTGCTGCTTGCTGGGGTCCTGGCCACCACTCCCCCATTCCCCCCGCCCCACTGCAGGCAGCAGTGTGCCATTAAAAATCCTGCCCGGCCCGCTCTTCTCCTCCCCTCCCGCCGGCATTTGCACATGCTTTGCTGACCTCTGTTACTTCCGGCGGGAGGTTGTGTTTCGGGTTAGCGTGTCTGGGAAGCGGCCCCGCTGGCGGGGGCAGGAAGAGGGACCCGGCAACACAGGAGTTGCAGCACCTGCGAGGCCTGTAAGTGGGGAAGGGTCTTGGGTCCCAGCTGTGCCATGAGCCCGCCCACCCCGAGCACGGCCAGCCCCGCTCCCTGGACTCAGGCAGGCTGCCCCGGAGTTGGAGCCCCGGTGCCGGGATGAGCTCAGCTCTGTACTGGGGCAGGCCATGTCCCACAGCCCGAGCCCGGGGGCTGTGGCTCGCTGCCTGCTGGACTCTGGGAACAGCTGGGTTGCGCCTCTTTCCCCACCCTAGGTCACTGGACCCCAGTCCCCTCCGGCATTGAGGGCAGAACCCAGGAGTCCGGAGCCCTAGTCTCCGTCTGCTCCCCATCCCCTCAAACAACTAGAGCCCAGCTGGAAACCTAGGAATCAGAGTCCTCGCTCCCAGCACTCCTCCCCCGAGCGTCAGACACCAGCCCCTTCCCAGAGCCCAGGAGTCCCAACTCCCACCCCGCTCCCCGCCCTACCCCCGCTCATGCTCCCAGCCCCCTGCCCTGACCTCTGTACCCCCCCCACAATCCCAGCCCTGACTCCAGCCCCCCCACACATACCCAGCCCACACACACCCCATGTCCTGACTCTTGTGCCCCCCACATCACCTCCTCCACCCTGAGCAACAAATGGGAGC
Organism: Trachemys scripta elegans; assembly: GCF_013100865.1. Lineage (NCBI taxonomy): Eukaryota > Metazoa > Chordata > Testudines > Emydidae > Trachemys > Trachemys scripta. The sequence continues at coordinate 72,378,306 of NC_048304.1, forward strand.
TCCTGCACCCCCCCCCCCACACACACACATTCCCACCTGCACCCCTCGCACCAAATGGGAGCTGCCTAGATAAGCACTCAAGACCCAAACCACCTGCCCCAACCCTGAGCCCCCTCCTTCATTCTAGCTTCTGACCACACCCTACACCCCAACCCTCAGCCTGCTCCTTCACCCCAGCCCTGTGCTCAGTGCACTCCCATCCTCAGCTCAGTGCAGAGACAGAGGAAGAAAATGCCCTAAAACCAGGGAGAAGGTAGGTACCCACTCTATGTGGGCAGGGCCGGGACCCCAGACCAGCAGCGGGCTGACTTGCTCATTTAAGTCATCTCTGACATCAAACCATGCTTCTCTGATAAGGTCTCGTGTCGTCCAGTAGTAAATGTATTCTCTCTCTCTTGTCTTGGGGATGAAAGTGTTCCTCCTTGTTGCTCTGTGTGCAGATCATTCACCAAACACGCGCATCAAGCTTGGATAAACCCCCTCAGATCTCTCATGTTAGTGGTGTGACAGGTTTGATCACAGAAACCCCCTTGGGACTGATGTGCTGAGACTACCTCTGAGCCGGTTTTCCCTGCCAGCTTGGGACTTCAGAACCCTGCCTTGTTGTGCCAGACATGCTAGCCTGCTGCAAACACAGACTCAGGTCTGAACCACGTCCCCAAAGCTGCAAACTTAACTGAAAACAGCTTAAGAAGTGCTCCTGTCTCCAGCATCCAGTTCCCAATGGGATCCAAACCCCAAATAAATCCGTTTTACTCTGTAAAAGCTTATACAGGGTGAACTCATAAATTGTCTGCCCTCTATAACACTATTAGAGAGAGATGCACAGTCATTCGCTCCTCCAGGTATTAATTACTTATTCTGGGCTAATTAATAAGCAAAAGTGATTTTATTAACTTTAAAAAGTAGAATTTAAGTGGTTCCAAGTAGTAACAGACAGAACAAAATATTTTACCAAGCAAAATAAAACACAACAGGCAAGTCTAAGCCTAATACATTAAGAAACTGATTACAGATGAAAACTCACCCCCAGAGATGTTCCAAGAAGCTTCTTTCACAGATTGAACTCCTTCATGTCTTAAGTGGTGTCTGGGAAGGCCTTGTCCTCTGACACTGATCTCTTGGGAAAGCCTGCACGAATTTCTCAGTCTCATTCTGCCACTACACTGGAAACTTGCAGTTGTGTTATAGCAGTGGTGGCTCAAGATGTTAGAGACAAGGTGAGTGAGGTAATAGCTTTTTTTGGACCAACAGAAGTTATTACCTTCCTCACTCAACTTTTCTCTCTACTACATGGGAAACACTAGTGTAGACAGGAATCAGGCATATTTACCATTGTTGCTGGAGTAGACTTAGAAACAACTCCATTTTAAAATTCTTTCACCTGTCTGTATCACCAGGGGAGTTGCTTCCCCACACCCACGCCCACCCCACAAAAATTGCAGAGTGGGTTTTAAAGAAAACTGGGTTGAGGAAAGTTTGTCTGATTGTTTGCTTTGTGCTTAGTGTTTTTGTCTCCCAGATTTTTATTCTGGTACTTTCATGAGCCCTAAAGTCCAAGTTATTTCAACTAAATTCTAAATATTCTTTTGTGCACTTTGGGTTTGTTTTGTAGATTGTGTACAACAGTGCATCTTCTGTACTATATCATTGTAAGTTGCGTTTAAAAAAAAAAAAAAATTGATGTTAAATTCTGTTCTAATAGCTATCAGCATTTAAGAAGTGCTGTATATGTTGCTCTCACAACTATAGTTAAAAAGTTTCTAGGGTCAGCTTTGACTACCACTCCATTCCTTATGTTTTCTAAATCTGTGTTGAAACACTCCTGCAGAATATTTTAATTTCCTAAGTCCTTACAGCCCATATTTAGGAACACATCTGCATATGCAGATTAATAAAGAAAGCCAAGAGCGCAGTGGCTTCAGATTTCCAGGGGATGTTTTAACGAGTGAGAGCCAAGGATCATAGAAATCATAACATAATTTTGATTTGCTTGTATTTCAAAAGTTTGTTGGCATTCATCTTAAGTCTTTTCTCTTAGATCTTCCCTGCCATAAAACCTTAATTTATGGGCGCTAAATTCTACTCTTGCCCTTCAGAGTAGAGTTAAGGATTCAAGTTGTACAATGTGAGGAAAGTTGGAGTGTTGCTATAACTGCTTCACCCAAAACTGTGATCAGTTTGAGTTCAGTCTCCATGCCTTTCAGTCTGGCCTGTTTACAAGCACATAGGCAGCAAATATTTACCTTTATTTATGCAAAGCCAAAAAACAGTATGTTCTGGCCACTTACAGCGCCAGTGGGTGAGGTGGGAGGGTATTTGAGCTTTTTCTCGGAATAAAATCATGCTGTCTGCTCTGCCAGTATTCATATATTAAGATACAATTGATACTTTTGTAATTTCTATAATTTAGTGTAGTCAGCTGTCTACTCAGTTGTTAGAGTATTGCACAATTGGTTTAAGAGGATAATGACACCTGAGTTAGAAGGGATCAGTTGTATTTAAATAACTCCTTTTTTTACTTATACTGTTATCTTGCTATTAATTGAAACAGAGAGTTTGCCATTAATCTGTAGGTACTACTTGTAAATATGTAAATCTTTATTGTTCTAGGATCTATTTAACTGTCTTTCCTTTCTATCTGCTCATAACAGGGGTATGCCTCCAAAGCAAAAATGGGTGTGCGGCGTGGAAGAACTGGCAAAGAAATTAAAGAAGCAGCCTTTGAGCCAGCATTGGAAACTGCATTTAAAGGTGAATAACCATTCTACTCAAGTATTCAGAATGTTTGAACACCAACTGTAAAGCTTATTTCAAAGAAATCAGTTTAAAATCCTGGATCATTCTGACTTACTATAGAGTTTGACTAAGCCTTTGAAAACAAATGTCTGAAAAATGGGTTTCTTCACTTCTCTGCAACATTTGATATTGCTAATACCTCCAGTAGCCATGGAGCAATTTGAGTTGTTCATAGTCATAACTATTGTGAAGTACATGGAAATTCCTGAACTTGAAGACCTTCTCTGTCATTCATATGTCAAGTAGTAAGTTTCTTAAAAAGTTAAACATATTTTTCAGAAGCAGAGATCTATTTTTATGCGTAGGATTCATATTTCTATGGCCTTGCAGCATCCCTGAGGTATTGCCTCTATTTTATAGATGGGTAATCGAAGGCAAAATGGTTGTGACTTTCCCGAATTTGTATAGTGAGTCAGTGACAGAATTCACATCTCCTGATACTCTAGTATTAGTGTGGGATTGGGGCTTGGGGGGTGACGGAAGGCAGGAAGATAAACTGAGCTCTGGTTCCAGGGTCTGCTCGTTAGCTAATCAGTTACTTTGAGCTTGTATAATTTCAAAATATAATTCTTTGGTACTGAATTGGCAAGGTTTTAAACAATCACCTCATGTGACTAAAGAGAACTGGGCCAAATTGAGCCCTGGTGTAAACAAGTACAGTTCAATTGAAATCACTGGAATTGGTGCCAGTTTACAGTACAATAAATTTAGTGGCAATTTATGGCTGTTAGTGACAATTGACTCTCTTAGATCAGCTTGAGGATTGAAGTCCCTTTTTTTAATGGAAATTAACCATTCTCTACATCCAAAGAAGTGTTATCTTCTATTCTAAGAGTGAATGTTTGTCTTGATACCATTAGTATTGTGCAGCATAGCTACTGAAAGATCAGTCTTCCTGTGTTTGTAGTTAGTAAGAAGCATACAATGCTTTTGAATTTAATCTGCTGGCATAATGTACACAACACAGACGCCAAATGTGCTGACTTTACATATTCAAGAAGTTCAAAGCTCTGCTTTTCTAAATATGGATTTGCCAGATAGACCACAAAGGGGTTACTGTTGAGTAGCACATCTAGTCCAGTACACACATACCTGGGTTTGTTTTATGTCAAATCTTCTTTTTCATAAAACTTCCTTGAAAGAGACTACAGTTTTTCCAATAAAAACAAACCATGCAACTGGAAATATCAACAGTTGCTACTTCTCATCTTTATTAGACAGTTATCCTTTACAGCAGTGTCAGTAACGTCCAATTTCAGGTCTTTCTGATTGACAACAATTATAATAAATTTTTACCCATGAGAGCAGGTTTAGAAGGCAACATCAAGAGGGGAGGGCAAAAGGGTAAGAGACCTGAAAGGCCTGATTTTTTTTTTTTTTTTTTTTTTCCTCCTGTTTTTAATGAAGAAACTTACCTAGATGATAGGCACGTATCTCTAACCAATTGGTGGGTGACATTATTCTTGTTGTTTTCATTCTTTGTTTTTATTCCACTTACAGTATAGTCTTAGAAATGGCTGCCTCCTGTTGATAAACTTAAAATATGTAACATTTATTTACTGATCCATGTAGCTAGCTAACTGTAGTTTGAAGCTACATCATGTAGCAATACAAGAGAATTTGATATTCAGAGGGCATCTTTGTTCCTCTCTGAACTTAGTTTCATGGAAGAGAAACAATCAGTGTGGATGAAAAGTTGCTATAAAATGATAGGCTAACAGGTAAAGTTTTTATTTGGACATTAAGAATAAAGAGTTTTTATAAATCTTGAGGTTTTTCCCTTCCTTATCAGTTGTTGTTTACATAATGAAACAACAAATTAGAAAACTGTTCTACTCGATCCCATGACAAAACACTTGCAGGAATATCAATACTTTTTTCTGTTTTGCAGTGGACCAGATGGGAAGATGGATTGTTGCTGGAGGGGCTGCTGTTGGTCTTGGAGCTCTATGTTATTATGGAATGGGAATGTCAAATGAAATTGGAGCCATTGAAAAAGCTGTGTGAGCAAAATATCACGCTTATTATTTCAAATCAAGGCTAAATCAGTTGAAACTCACCCTTATTTACATGCAAGTTTCTCTCCCAACCAGTCTCCTTCTGTGCATGCATACTTTTTATGACTTTAAACTAAAAAGAAAAATGCTAGTTTCTTGCAGAAAGCATTGATTTTTATATATAAACCTGAAAACAAATTTTGTTAAAGCTTTGGGTTTAAATGCAATTTGGCTCACTACTGCTATAAATATCCCACTTCCTATCTTGCAAATACTATGAACTTTGAAGTATTTTTGCCTCCTCTCAAATGGTATATATATATTCTTGTCTGGGGAATGTCATGAGTTAAAATGTAGGTGGATGTTCTAACTTCTGTGAAAGTGTTAGTTAAATCCACATTATCTAGGGTTCCTCTGAGACCCTGTTCAGAAAGCAAAAATAGCTTCTGGAATTCACCAAGAGCTGTAAGAAATGTAAACATTGTAAGCAGGTCATAATTGTTCCCTATCTACCTGTCTCTTGTAAACACTAACTTACAAAAAGTTCTTACTAGGTTCATAACGGAAAGAGATAGGGAAGAAGTGATATTCAAAGCTCCATGCATTCGTGCTTCAAGTGACATCTCACTTTAGCATCCTATTGTGCCAATCTTCTAATACAATTGACAACCTTCTCTGTTAACATTCAAATAACTGTCATTCATTTACCACCCTTTAAGATGAATGGGGAAAAGTTTGCACTTCCGAGATGTTTTCGGGTTGTCTGCGGACTTCTGGGGAAAATAGTAACTTTGTAAAATGGAATGTGGCAGAAAACATGCATAATCTTTATTAAATGTCACTAACTGGTGGGAATTCTGTCTTCGTAGAATCTGTTCTTTAAACATAGTAATACAAAAGCTTTTCGTGTCTAGGGTTATTTCTAGGTTATTCCTTATCTCAAAACATAGCATGTATGTCATAATACATTGCTCTGGTGACTTAGCAACTTGTGACCATATCATTAAATTAAATTACAATTGTTAGTACATATACTATGGGTTTTTCCTTTTAGACTGTTTTAAAACCTATAATATGCTTATTCACACCACTCTCTTGCCTTTTAAATAGTGATAGAGTAAGATGGAGACATGAGTGAAAGGAACGCACACAGGAAATGTTTACAATAGACCAGTTTTACTAGCATTATTTATAGTAGAATGTCATCCCATACTTAACTAGCATAGTTCCATGGCAACAACATAACTTTGTGCATGGTGGAAAAAGAAGTTAACAAATTAAGACCTAAAACATGATATATTTCATGACAAATGTCTCTAAACTGAATGTTGTATGCCACTGTAAGATGGATCTCATTAGTCTTAAATATTTATAACAGTTTGATTGTATCAGAACTAAGAATAAGTGGTGAGATCAATTAAAACATGAAAAAATAGCAACATAACTGTTCATAATTTCATCTCTTTCAGTATTTGGCCTCAGTATGTGAAAGACCGAATCCGTTCTACCTACATGTACTTTGCAGGAAGTGTTGGTTTGACAGCATTGTCTGCTGTAGCAGTCAGCAGATCTCCTGCACTCATGAGCCTCATGATGAGGGGTTCTTGGCTGGTAAGGTTAAATGGGCTTTCTCTTTAATCACCAGAAAGATTAGTGTTAAGAAAACCATGTTTTGAAGTAGAGCTTGGAATCTTAGGAGGTGAAACTTTATGGGGTGTGTCTAGTTGTCTTAAAACTGCCCCAACAGTACAGGGTTACATAATTCTTTGAATAAGGCGCATCTACAAACTTCTGGTCATTGATGTGGGGGGGGAGGGGAAGAGACAAGAAACTTCCCCCTACATGAACTAGTGCAGGGGTTGTCAATAGGCAGACCACAAGCCAAATCCGGACCTGCCATTTGAACAGACACAGATATCTTTTTTTTTTTATGTACTTGTTGTTGTTGGGGTTTTTTAATTATTTAATTATTTTCTCTGGAGTCTGGATCTTGATTATACCTCGTCCAAGAAATTTGGACGTTGACAAAAAAAAAATTGACTACCCCTGCTCTAGTGTGTGTGGTTTTTTAAAAAAACAAAACAAAACAAAAAAAAAACAGACTGACAGGAGCTTGCTACCTGAAAGCAATTAGAGCTCAGTGGTCTCACTGTTCAATCTCCTCTTAAGTGTGTCTCAGTAGGTAAGCTAAATACTAGTGGTGTCTGGAAAAATTCTGAAGAAACATTTTTGTTATATAATTGATCAAAATTGAAATGTTTCATGGAGATGGTTTGGCATCAGTTAACTTCCACCAGAACACTGGCAGGCTGAAGGGGAGCTTGGGAACTCTAGCTGAGCCAGGAGCCTTGAAATTTGGGAGCTGGCACTTCCAAGCTCCATGTTTTTCTTCAACCAACCAGAGACCTTGGAAATCCTGGTAGCTGTGAAATTGACATGATGATCAGTTTGGTTGTTGCTCACCACTGAATTTCACTGGTGAAACTCGCCAGACTCTTGGTAAGCGGACAAGTATCTGGGGAGCATATTTTTTTTGGCAATGCCATGTCTAAATGTTTCCAAAACAATATAGTGGGATTTCAGTTCTGCAAAAACTTTTGAATTTTTTCTTTTGGTCCTGATTGAAGATAAAAATTTTGTGAACGCTCAAATTTTCACATAACTGAAATTCAGTTTTCTAGGCAGCTCTACTGAAGACCCCAATAAAACTGAAATCTTACTTTAATATGCTGCAGTCTCTCACAAACCTAACAGGAATATTTGAAACAAGCTTGTAGAGGTAAATCCTATGTTTAAACTAACCGGTATGATTTACTTAGGTATTCATAATTTTACAAGTGGCTCCCCTTTTAGGTAACTGGATTTATGGATAACCTCAGACTTAAACTGAACAAGATCAATTTCTCATGGTTAGATGGTTTAACAGCATAAAATAGTAAAAGCTGAAAATAGACTCTGCTTTAAACACTCTTTAATAGCTATTTTAAAGTAACTTAAACACTTAATGCTAACAAATCGAGTAGTGGTAAAGTGTCATAACTAAACCTTCAGTTCTTTCTTTATCTTAGCTAAAACATTCATAGCTTAGTTATAGTTAAACTGTGGCTAATTTACAATACATAACTTGGCAATAAGAATGGTGATAAGATTAAACTAATTTTACTCCACAAAGTGCTGAATGTGGTTTAAAATAAAACATTTTGTTTCAGAAATATCGCTACGGGCACATTATGTACAGTAGAGGGAGCTATTGCTAATTATCTAATCCTAGTAAAAGATGGCTTTATGAAGAACATCAAAGAATCCTAACTAAACATACATATTTAAACTTAAACATAAGTTCATTTTCTGTTTGAATTTAGGTATATTTGCATGTCAAGAGCCTAATGTGTGCTAGATAATATTACTTGTTAAAATAGTCTATTGTGGTCATGTAAAAGTTTCTTCAGCTGGTCATATTGAACAGTTAAGCATAGTTTAAAGTTGGTGAAATCGTAAAGCTGTGGCTTCTGGTATGAAACTGACCTATTGCATCAGACTTGACTTATCTGATCAGACTGATGTCCTCAAAGGCTGCGTAAACCTGCCAGTGGCCAATAGCTAACTGTTCAAAGGCAGGTCATATGACTTGCTGCTGCCAAAACAATGCCTAGCTTGCCTGCGCATAAATTGATCAGCGACATGCACAACTATGAATATGGTATTTGGCTTACTGAGGCCAGGCTTGTTAATTTATCCATTTGCATCTACATATGCTCTGTGGTTGTCCAGCCATCTCCTTTGGAAATCTTGTGTATGCATGTCTCCTGCTTGTTCCTCCCTGTGAACATACACACTAGCATTTGTAGGTGTATGACTATCTGAAAATTTAGTATTAAAATGACATCTGTACCAGATTCTGCAAATCTGTTTATCAATTGTGCATAATATAGTGATGACATTTAGGTCCAAATTTTCAAATGTTCATGCTGGTGTAAATTCTGCTCCTGGGAGAATTCCGCACCACTGCGCAATGCAGAATTTCACAGAATTTCCTGTTTACTCCGCAGAATTTCTGGCTGCCTCTAGGGGTCGCTGGACTCTGCAAAGCCCAGCTCACAGTGAGCGTGCCTAGCCTAGTGGGGCTGGAGGCTGCATGCTTTTTGATTCTCATTCTCCTGGGGATGGGAGAGGGTGTGGGAGATCCAGCCAACTCTGGCAAATGGTGAGGAAGGGGTGGGCTGCACCAGCAGGACAGTAAAGAAGTTAGGGTAGTAATGGCTTTGGAGTGCTGGTGCCTGCGCCAGGGGGTGCCCCATGACTGGGCTCTGGAGGGAGGACGCTGGTGGCTGGGCTCTGGGGGGCCCCCACAGCTCTCTCCAGCACTCTCCTGCCCCCAGTGGAACTGGGTTTTAGTAGGGGTGTCTTTAACACTCCTGGGGGGAATCTTTTTTTTGCTCTTGTCTGTATTGCTGACATGTTGACAGGTATTTTGAAACAAATTACCAAAATAATTGAAACTGGAGTGATTATATTGTGGTGTTTTGACAAAATATGCGGAATTTTAAAATGTGTGCAGAATTTTTAATTTTTTGGTGCAGAATTCCCCCAGAGTAAAATTCTAATGAATGTGTGCATACATGAGGCGGGGAGAGCAGGAGACATGCATTAAAAAGGGTGGCTGGGTATCCGCAGAGCACATGTGCTAAAAAGGGTAAATGTAGATAATTGGACAAAGTAGAAGGCATAGCTATAGATAGCCATGTTTCGTCTATTTACAGAATTGCACTAAGGTCCATTTAGGCATGTCCTAGAGATGTAGTTTTGGCAAGAGCAAACCAGAAGTAGCAGCTAATGGTCTCAGTCAACCATCTATTAGCTGTTAGGCCACACACTCCTGTTCAAGCAGGAAGCAGCTAGACTGAGCAAGAGGAGAGAGACATATGGTTTGGAAACAAATGGGAGCAGGGACAGATGGTATTTGGATGGGGCTTGGGGAGAAAGCATGTACAAGGAACAAGCAGCAATGCTTAAATATTTTAAGTAAATGAAAGGTCGTAAGTGGGGATACAGTGAACCATCAGGGGACACCTTTGGAATCTTCCAGTTAGTTGCTTCCTCTATGTGTGTGTGTTGTGTTGTGTTGGTGTTTTTTTTTTTTTTTTTTGTTACCTGGCATGTCTTGTACTGGGCAGCTTTAGACACATAGCACCAATTGGTATACCTCTTGGCTTGGACAGTCCTAAGATTTCCTGGGTAAAAAATGCATTGACTTCATTGGGGTCTTACTAGAGTAAGGACTGCTGGATTTGGGCTACTGTGTGACGTTTAGCTGGGTACTTCTGAGTTAATTGTGCTTTTACTCAACTATGTGTGCAGCTTTCTGCTCTTGAATGTTTGAGAGATATTTGTGCATAGGAGTACTATTGACATTTAGGCTAGTAAAAGGAATTAATATAAACTAAGATTTCAGAGGCAGAGTAGAGAAGTTTGTACATCTCAGTGTGCTCTTGAATTCTTATATGGTAATTCTTTATATTACAGGCAATAGGTGCAAGTTTTGCAGCTATGATTGGTGCTGGGATGCTGGTTAGATCAATATCCTATGAAGGTAATCCTGGGGCTAAACACCTTGCCTGGATGCTTCATGCAGGTAGGTGCATTTAATTTTCTATGTGACCGTATCTCAGCTACTTAACGTGAAATATTATGTCTGTGGTTTTCCTGAAGATAAGCCTACTTCTGAAGGAAAACAAGTTCTTAGTCTCCCAAAACTTTAATGAAATATCTATTGCTTTTGGGAAGCTGTAACTTCCTTTTAGCTCCTTTCATTCCTGTTCACAGCACCTTCTGTGTGGCTGTTAATGAAATATTCTTTTAAAGTATCTTTCTTACGTTGGCTGGGGCTTATGGGTGAGTTCTGGAGATGTCTTTTTTGCCCCAAGTACATTGTGCAGCATTCAGCTACTTAGACATCCATGTTCTCTTAAATATAAATTGATTAATAACAGATCCTCTGTAAGGTTGGTGTGGCTATTGGTATTGGTATTTGCCGGGCATTTTCTCTCTTGCTAATATTCATTAAAGGGTACTGGGGATATCTAGATTCTGCAAGCATGCCTTTCCACTTGAGGAACCCTTACCCTCTATTCATTGTACTCAGCTGCCACAGAACAGCCAAGGCCCTCTGATTCAATCTAACCATTTCTCAAACCTGTTCACCTTAATAGAAGCAGAACCTGCCCCCCCATGATGGTTAAGTAAAAATTGAAGGCCTGGTGACATCCCTGACTATATGAATGCACCAGACTTCATGATAGGATTCAGAAGGTACCTGAGCAGTTGAAAGTTAATAATTCAGATTGACCTTACCAGAGATCCTCCAAAGGTCTAAGTTTGGGGTGATTTCCTCTTCCCATCCTGTGCTTGACCAGTGAAATTACTGAGCTTCAGTTCGTTAGCTCACTAGGAATGTAGAAATTACTGGTCGGTTAGTGGTATGTTGCAGGTTATGTTGGAAGTCTTCATGACTAGTCAAAAGGCTGTTTTCAGCAGAGCATCTGCCGAAAGATTGTGATTATTTGCATTCATTATTAATAGAAAAAATGGTACAGTAATGTTTCCATGTTATTAAAAATTAACAATTACTTTAGACACATCATTGGTAATTGAGAAAGCAAAGCCATTCCTTTGTTGAAGGGATTTCCTTAAAAAAAAAATTGAAAGACGTTTCATAAAAAGGAATTTTATGAGCTCTCTTAAAAACATATTTTTTAAAATTTTAAAAGAATGACTCCAAAAGAAGTGTTCTGCTCCCTGTTGATTATTTCTTTGGGGGCCCTTTGAAAACACCCTTCAAAAGAGCAAATGTGCTCAGGCTTACCCCTTCTTCCACTTTTGCACATTGTTTCTCTATTTCTTACTGCCTTTGATTTCATTGTCAGAGTTGTTAATACAGGTAAAGCATATTCCTGAAGACCCTGGGGAAGGCTTTATTCCTTCCACAAAACAATGAAACTGACAGTACAAAAAGTACACTGAAATGAACAAACTAAATAATAGAAATAGTTTCTGCTCGACTCTTTTATAGTGATCTTATGAGTTATAATGGTAAGAACACTTAGGTGGAAATGTGGTTAGTCAAATCTGTGTCCCTTTAAAGAACTGTAATTTTTTTCTTCTGTGAAAATGCATGTTCAAATCAAACCTGCAATATATGCCACATTAGTACATGAAATTACTTGCCTCTTCTAGCTGTCTTTTCCGCTTACCTGCTGAATGATTGCTTTATAGTTAGCATGGCTTTATAAGTATCATACTGGTACTAACTGCCTCCTCAGCAGTCCTATATAATCAAATTGTATGAGTCAACATGCAGCAGATTATTTCTGCAGTTCTGATGTGAGCAAGTAAGGTGTCACTTAAATTATATTTTTTTGTGCAAATGAATGTACCATTAGTTTTGATCTATAATAGTTTAAAATTATAGTAACATGCAAATGCTTGAAGTAAGCCAGTCACACACCGTGTTGTCACAATATCATCAGTGAACCATCGGCTTTTCATGGATCAGTGGGAAGAGCAACACCAGTTACGTCCACTCCGATATGAGCTACCAGCTAGTTGCTATGTACCTTGTGTGCAATATTCATTCACTTTTGAATATAATGCAGCTTGTCTCCTGCAACTTGTTTGTTAATAAGGTCTGTCCTCTGAAGACCACCTTCTCTTAGGCAACAGAAGTGTCTCAGTAAAGGAATTGTACTGTTCACAGTATGTTATCAGGAAGAGCATTCATCCCCTTTCTCCTGATTTTTGTAACTTCTGAAAGGTTAGTATTGTATGACATATTAAATGTCCACACGCTCAATTCACTATCAGGGTGGACATTGAAAACCCAGTGTTTCTGAAACACTTTCAGTGTAAGAAGATATGGTTGACGAACTTCACTCATATCAAGCAGATTTTTAACTTTGAGTACAAATCTGATAAAGAATCACACATGTCTCACTGAAAAAGTTTTAACTGGTTCAAGTGACACTACTTACTTTCAAAGCTGTTTCCATTAGAAACCTTAATGCTCAGTTTGCAGTTATCTGTGGATTTCAGAAATGCTAATGTGGGGGTTTTGCATATGCATAACTACTGTGTTTACTAGCTTGTATAGGACCTAGTATGGTGCTTAAGATTATAAGATTTGACATACACCGCTACCTCGATATAATGCGACCCGATATAACACAAATTCAGATATAACATTGTAAAGCAGTGCTCCGGGGGGGGTGAGGCTGCGCACTCTGGTGGATCAAAGCAAGTTCAATATAACACGGTTTCATCTATAACGCAGTAAGATTTTTTTTTTTGGCCCCCAAGGACAGCGTTATATTGAGGTAGAAATGTACCAAGTCAAGTTGCTGTAGAGGTGGGCCAAATCCTTATTATACACAGTGCTATATTTGGGAAGAGGGATTCCTTTCTGATGCATGTTACTCGTTTTTTTACCGTGAAGCATGTGACTTGATTGCATAGCTGTTCCTAATGTCAAGAATTCTTTCCTTTTTTTCAAAATACAGCTGCAACTCCAGCTTCATGTGAAAATGCATTCCATAGGCTGACTGTACTGTCTGAAGCATTTATTAGTTCAAGATATACTTATTGCTGACTTTGAACAGGCCTTGTAATTGTCATCAGCCAGCATAAAGACTGCTCATTTTTCTGAACTGTCCTTCATAATTAAATGAATGGTAGCACATTTCATCTAAGTTTTGTGGCATTGTACTGAATATTTTCTGCCAAATTCTGCATTGGCTTTTCTTCTTTGCGCAAACCCATTGAACTCAATAAGATTGAATAGAGCGTAAATCAATACAGAGTCTGGCCTATTGACTCAGTTATGTGGCTGAAAAATACCCTCTTGGGATAGGTCATTTATCTTCAGCCATTCAATATATACAGCATTGAACATAACTAAATTTCCAAACTTGCTTGTCTTTTTCTTCACTTAGGTGTTATGGGTGCAGTGGTGGCTCCCTTGACCTTGTTGGGTGGTCCTCTGCTAATCAGAGCTGCCTGGTACACAGCAGGAATTGTAGGAGGTCTCTCAACTGTGGCCATGTGTGCACCAAGTGAAAAGTTTCTGAACATGGGAGGACCACTGGGAGTAGGCCTTGGCCTTGTTCTTGCTTCATCAATTGGTAAATAAAATACTGTTTTGATGTTTGACTTCTAAGTGTCTAAAACCGAGCTCACCTAATTATACAGTATCTTTAATACAGTGAGACTGGCCCTGACTGAGAAAGGTACACCCAAAAGTACCTGGTTAGATAGTATTTGCAGGAGCTGTTATCTTCATAGATTCTAAAGCCAAGAGGGACCACAGTGATTATCTAGCCTGACCTGGATAATAGCAGAGGCCATAGAACTTCCCTAAAATAATTTCTAGAGCATATCTTTTAGGAAAAACTTCCAATCTTTATTTAATAATTCAGTGGTGGAGAATCCACCATGATCCTTGGTAAATTGTTCCAATCGTTAACTCTCACTGTTTTTGAATTTATACCTAATTTCCAGTCTGGATTTATCTAGCTTCAGCTTCCAGCCATTGGATTGTGTTATACTTTCTTCTGCTAGACTGAAGAGCCCATTGTTAAGTACACCTCTACCCCGATATAATGCGGTCCGATATAACCCGAATTCGGATATAACGCAGTAAAGCAGCGCTCCAGGGGATGGGGCTGCTTTACTTCATTATATCCGAATTTGTGTTACCGCAAGCGGTTCCTCTCCGTCCGCCCGTTACTTGCTGCGGCCCTCCCCGGGGTCCCCCGCCTCAGCTCATCTCCGCTCCACCTCCTCCCACGAGTGCACTGCAGCTCCGCTTCTCCTCCCTCCCAGGCTTGCTGCACCAATCAGCTGTTTGGCGCAGCAAGCCTGGGAGGGAGGAGAAGCGGAGGTGTGGTGCGCTCGTGGGAGGAGGCGGAATGGAGATTAGCTGGGGCGGGGAGGCCCCAGGGAGGGCCGCAGCAAGTAACGGGGCACGCAGAGGAACTGCTTCTCGCTCCAGCTCATCTCTGCCGCCTCCACTTTGCTTCTCCCCTCCCACCCCCCTTTCCAGGCTTGCCAGGCCAAACTGCTGTTTGGCGCAGCAAGCCCAGAAGGGAGGGAGGGAGAAGCGGAGCGGCAGCGGCGCACTCAGGGAGGAGGCAGAGCAGAGGTGAGCTGGGGCGGGGAGCGGTTTCTCTCCCTACCCCGATATAACGCAGTCTCACCTATGACATGGTGAGACTTTTTTTTTAAAGTCTAGGCTAAAAATCCATCTGGTTAAAGTTTCAGTAAACTGTAACACAGCAAAAAACTGCAATGGTGTCTTTTGGTAATAAATATTAAAATTGGCAGGTTAAATGTGACTCAGATTTGCTACTGAATATTTTTTCTGTATATTCTTTTTGAAACACATGTTAGAATTGCTCTGTGAAATGGTCTGACATAGAAGTTTCATATGAAAATAACACCAATTAGGTGGGTTTTGTTTCGCTCTCTAGGTAAAAAGATACTTTAAAGAAACTTGTAAGAAGCTTACAAGTTCTAACTGTTTAAATTTAACTTAAGGCTAGACATTTAAGAATTCAAAAGTCACAAAATGTTGAAGGAGGGTTGCATGCGTGCCCCATTGTACTTATGCATTATGGTACAGTCTAATAATGTAAAAAATATTTTAGATCATACAATATTACGGCTGTCGATTAATTGCAGTTAACTCACACAGTTAACTAAAAAAAATTAATCGCACTGAATAGAATACAAATTGAAATTTATTAAATATTTTTGGATGTTTTTCTAAATCAGGGATCAGCATCCTTTGGCACGTGGCTCGCTAGGGTAAGCTCCCTGGCGTGCCGGGCCGGTTTGCTTACCTTCCGCGTCTGCAGGTTCGGTTGATCGAGGCTCCCACTGGCTGCGGTTCGCCATTCCAGGCCAATGGGGGTGGCGGGAAGTGGTGGCCAGCACATCCCTTGGCCCACGCCGCTTCCCGCAGTCCCCATTGGCCTGGGACGGCGAACCCAGCCGGTAGGAGCTGCGATCAGCCAAACCTGCGGACACTGCAGGTAAACAAACTTACCCTGGCGAGTCGCGTGCCAAAGGCTGCCGATCCCTGTTCTACATTTTCAAATATATTGATTTCTATTACAACACAGAATACAAAGTGTACAGTGCTCACTTTATATTTTTATTACAAATATTTGCACTGTAAAAATGATAAAAGAAATAGTATTTTTCAGTTCACCTCATACAAGTATTGTAGTGCAATCTCTTTATCCTGAAAGTGTAACTTACAGATGTAGATTTTTATCATTTCATAACTGCACTCAAAAACAAAACAATGTAAAACTTTAGAGCATACAGGTCCACTTGGTCCCACTTCTTCGGCCAATCGCTAAAACAAACAAGTTTGTTTACATTTATGGGAGATACTGCTACCTGCTTTTTATTTACAATGTTACCTGAAAGTGAGAACAGGCACTTTTGTAGCTGGTATTGCAAGGTATTTACGTGCCAGTATGCTACACATTTATATGCCCCTTTATGCTTCGGCCACCATTCCAGAGGACATGCTTCCATGCTGATGATGCGCGTTTAAAAAAAATAATGCATTAATTACATTTGTGACTGAACTCCTTGGAAGAATTGTATTTCTCCTGTTCTGTTTTACCTGTATTATGCCATATTTCATGTTATAGCAGTCTCGGATGATGACCCAGCACATGTTCATTTTAAGAACATTTTCACAGCAGATTTGACAAAACACAAAGATACCAATGTGAGATTTCTAAATATAGTTACAGCACTCAACACAAGGTTTAAGAATCTGAAGTGCCATCCAAAATCTGAGAGGAATGAGGTGTGGCATATGCTTTCAGGAAGTCTTAAAAGAGCAGCACTCCGATGTGGAAACTAGAACCTGAACCACCAAAAAAGAAAATGAACCTTCTCCTCAAGGCATCTGACTCAGATGATCCACTTTGCTTTGGATCGTTATTGAGCAGAACCTGTCGCTAGTATGGCTGATGTCCTCTGGAATGGTGGTTGAAGCATGAAGGGACACATGAATCTTTAGCACATCTAGCCCGTAAATATCTTGTAACACTAGCTACAACAGTGCTATGTAAACCCCTGTTCTCACTTTCAGGTGACATTGTAAACAAGAAGCAGACAGCATTATCTCCTGCAAATTGTAACCAAACTTGTTTGTTTAAGCAATTGGTTGAACAAAAAGGAGGACTGAGTGGACTTATAGGCTCTAAAGTTTTACGTTGTTTTATTTTTAAATGCACTTATATTTTTGTATATAAGTTTACATTTGTAAGTTCAACTTTCATGATAGAGATTGCACTACAGATTTTTATTAGGTGAATTGGAAAATACTGTTTGGTTTTTTACAGTGCAATATTTATTCAAAAATAAAGCACTGTACACTTTGTATTCTGTGTTGTAATTGAAATCAATATATTTGAAAATGTAGAAAATATCAAAAAATATTTAAATGGTATTGTGGTGGTGTTTAACAGCATGATTAATCGCACACTTAATTTTTTTAATCATGCGACAGTCCTATACAGTACTCTTCTGCAATTTTGAATAAATGTCACATCTCTTACTATGGTGTACATGTATGCTAGAATCCATGAAAATAGCTGGCATATAAGTGCCATGAATGACATGAGCACTCTTGCAGGATGGTCCTTTCATGCTCCTACATTATAAATCATGCTAGTCCTCAAATAATTAAGACTGTAACAAAGCATATACACAAAGAAGGGGCTTGCTTTTAACACCCTTTTTTGCACACTTATTCCAGGATCTATGTTCCTGCCTCCTACCTCGGCATTTGGAGCAGGCCTCTATTCTGTAGCAGTTTATGGTGGATTGATCCTCTTCGGCATGTTCCTGCTGTACGATACACAAAAAGTTATCAAACGTGCAGAGACACACCCAGAGTCCATATATGGAGTAGCAAAGTATGACCCCATCAACTCGTAAGTATTATCCTGGTGTCAACACTGATCTGATTTTAAGACTGTTTTAACTGATTATGTCCCTTCAAACAATGCAGTAGTGTAAAAAGAAAATTTACCTGCTGTCCTGCAGATATTGGAGAGAAATTCACTTTGGGATATTAAACCTCACTTTACACTAAAATGCACTAGATTATAGCCACATCGTTTTCCAAATACAATATGAAAATAGTTAATGGGGATAAAACTATTACTGAAAAATACCTATTTTTAAAACTACAGAAGCATGACTAAATACTACATGTGATGCCAAAACAGAGGTCGGTTTTTTTCCTTTTTATGTACATCTCTCAACCAATGTAAGTTGTGTTTTTTTGTTTTTGTTTTTTTTTCCTAACAGTTTTTCTGTGTGGATGGGGGAAATTCTTTGTACTTGCTTTCTGAAAGACTTTCAGCTCACATTCTTAATCTGTTCAAACAAAGCAATTTTAGTTGCGTTGTAAGCTGTAAAATATCTTAGTTTATATAATATGTAATCTTTTGTCATTGTAAATTAGTAAAACTTTTATGTCCACTGTAGCTAATAGTAATATAATGATTAGTTGTCCTCAATAAGAGCCAAATCTTATAATAGGCTAACCTTCTCACTTTGTAAAGGTCTCTCTTCACTCAGTTATATTTTTGAGTTGGAAAGGCATATTTCTGTTACCCTTTTGAGCTAAGCTCAGTATTTACTTTTATGTAAATAACTGACTCTAAAAGAAAAGGGATTTGGGGGATAAGCTGTTGGGAGGAAGAAAAAAGGAATCTACCCAACATTGTTCAAAACTTTGTTCCAAATCCTGGTCCCACTGAACTTTAGTGGTAGCTTAGTTGTTTTGGGCCAAATCCTAGTTCCAATATGTTTTTTAACTACAAGTGTAATGTCCCATGACAAGTTACTGTGCATTTTTACCCATCTATAGCTTATTGCTTAACACATGTGGTTGTCATTCTAGTTTCCAGAATGTGATTTTAAACAAATGTAAATAAGAGCTATATGTCATAACTGAAGTCTTAGTGGCAAATTAGTCAATTTCTGCTTGTAATGATTACACAGTTCACTTCAGAAAAACAAGATTCACATACACAATGTAGTATCTTAAAAAACAAGTTGAGTGAGACACTCAGGTCCTCAACCTCATTTTTAAAATTTCCTAATGTGTTGAATTGACATTGAGTAACTAAATGTTGCTTATAACATTGCTTATAGTAAATTAAACTAACTGGCTTTCTGTGTTTTGTTTTTTTTTTTTGTTTTTTTTTTAAGGTGTCTGGGCATTTACATGGATACACTGAACATCTTTATCCGGGTGGCCACCATGCTTGCCACTGGTGGGAGTAGTAGGAAAAAGTGAATTAAGATTTTTCTTTGCAACCATCTGATAGTTCACCGAACTCTGTCAGCTTAGTGCATATGCCTAGTAAATATGAGTCTGGTGTACAAGCAGCTTTCATGTATAAGTCAGAAGTTTGAAGCACTTCAGCATTATTAAGGTGTTTCAGTACAACATGAATCTCATGGATAAGTTTCCCAGTTCTTATGTGAACAGGTCAAATTTGGATTACAGTGCAAACACTTGTACATAATTTGTGATATCTTAATGGGAAAGAAATATATTATAGTAAATTGTATTCTAAACTTAAGTAAACAAAACTAGATCAGTCTGCTTCTCTGAAAGGTTTGACAACATATTATTCTGTAACTATCACTTTTTGCATCTACTGTAATTGCATAGTAAAAAGAAACTGATCTCCAAAATGAGGGATCAAGTGTACAGAAAGGGGCAGAAGATAACTCAAGAGACCGATATTGGAATATGGAACCTTGTTGTGATTAAACTGAAAGTGGTATTGTCTGAGAGCTGTTGCTGCTATTTGATGGCCTTTGGGTGACCTACATGAAAGGAATTAGAGCCCTATCTACTAGAACTTAACTTAATCTATCACAATTCGTGCCCTTGTAACATCTCAACTGAAATTTTAGAAAGGATTAAGGTGAGCACAGAGAAATACAAAGGCCTTGAAAAGGCAATGCGACCCTTATGGAATGGTGGGCAGTGGTAAAGAAGCTTGTGCTCTTACTACATCTATTTGTCCTGTGGGTAAATAGAACTTCAGCACCTTTCCTGAATATACTTGAAAAATTAGCGTTTAATGTGGCTGTAATGTTTCCAACATCCTTCATGTTCATTAGCTATATCTATGTCTTTGCACTGAGAAGTTAAACTTTGGGAACATCAAACTATTGAAGTGTTGGTTCCAGAACCAAAAAATACGTAGGCTATAATGTGTGTTTTTGGCCAATAAAACCACTATACTGAAATCAACTAAGTTATTTTTGGTGATGGCCTCCTGAGGTCTGAGCTCAGTGACCAGTCCCACTCTAAAATTTGCTTAATGATGGTGCTGGAACAAAGGGAAGTGAACTCTATTCTGCTTTTTTCACCTGTCCTCCAGGCCCCAAAACTAAATGCTATATACTTTCAAGTGCTTTTGCCTGTAATCATTTGACTCCTCTTCCCAAATTGCTGCCATACAACTGGTATTTTCTTTACCATATTTAACAAAAATACCCCACTAACATTAATGGTGAATTTCTACAACTATATTTCATTGTTTGTTCTAGTACCATACTTTGGTTTGCCAAATACAAGTATTATAAGCTGGGATAACAGGTAAACCTGTGAAAATATTGGGCACAAGCTATTGTTGGCAATCCTTAAAATTAAATGAGGCCTATGTAACTGCTGCTGTACTCAATCTAGTTACCAGTCCTGGCAAAGATCAAATCAGAAATTGAGAAACTCATCTTATCCTTTAATGTGCTATGCTTGTATACTGATTTCTGAAACAATAAAGTCCAAGACCAACAGTTCATTGGTCTCTTATTTATCCTTTCAAATAATGTTTATACTGTAGTACATTACTTCGTAAGGGCACTGTAACTTCATCTTCCTCCTTCCCCACAGTTCTTCCTCTTTATAAGAGAATTAAATGAACAGTGCCTACTCCTTGTGTGGAGTGTCTGCATAATTGTTTGCAGTGGAATCCACAATGCTATTTTTTCCATCAGTTAGATGCATTTTCTTCTCAAATAACACTATAGACAAGGACAAAACTCTGTAGAATAAATGCTAGTATCTTTAACTCATGGTGTAAAGAAGTTTTTTCTTACCCTGTGGAACTACAGGGCATAACTTGTGGTGTCACAAAATTTGAGAAGTGCTAAGCAACCTTTAACTAGACAGGACTACCAGCTTCACCTGTAATAAGGAACAATGCCCAACTGTCCCTGGTACTCCAGATGACTGTGTTTGGGGGGAGAGCAGTGGCTTGTCAGGAAGAATTTTGTCACATTCCTTTTTGCCTCAGTAGATTGCATTGCAAAATCTTTTACAGTAGGTACCATTCTTAGAGCACATCTACACTTATCTCCGGAGCAATCGATCCAGCAGGGGTCGATTTTATCGTGTCTAGTGAAGACGCGATAAATCAACCACCGAGCGCCCGCCTGTCAACTCTGGTACTCCTGTTATACCAATAGAATAAAAACCAGCAGGATCTTATTGAGAGGGATAAGGCAAAGATGCCCCATTTCTCTTTTGCTTTATTATATTTACAATAAAAGTAAACAACGTTGTTTGACTACTTATTCCTATCACTTATTCCTTACACACATACATTCACACAATCATTTATTCAAGTTTTGTATAGGTATTATAGTTACCAGCCTAGAAGTTGTTCATGCCAAGTTACTGGCCAGATATCTTGGCCATGAGGATGGAGCTGAGTTCATGTCAGGTGCACCTGATGCTCCTGGAGGTTGGCAGCAGAACCAGAGACTCAAAGTCCTCAGTCTTTAGAGTTCATTCTTTATGGGAATAGTTTCATCCTGCTGTTGCTGACTCAATCAGCAGATGGCACATTCCTGGTGGCTCCACACTGTCCACAGTTTGTTTCTCATCCTTCCAGGTGATGGGGTGGATTCCAGTTTATCCTCCGGGGATTGTCTGGTGGTTCACTTGACCCATTCTTTGGCCGATGGATACTCCCTTTCTAGGCTGGCTCCTCCCTAACCGTTTATGGACATCAAGCATTCATCAACATACATTTCATAGCTTAACCATGTTTTAATTTACTGTCTCCACCACTTTTGGGGTGTGTGCTAATTCATTTGAGACTCCTGACCCTTTAATCGCAGAGGGTGTAAGTCTGTTCTTAGGAGCTGTTGCTGTTACAATGAAAAGAAAGTCACTTAAGGCTTATAGTGTTTGTTTACATTGTATCAATTACTTCAAGAACAAAGTCAATTAACTTGTTTGTAAGTTTTACATAGTAATACAGTATCTTTCACAGGACAGATACAATCACTGGTTTCTACAGACAGTAGCTTACAAGTTTTAACAGAATACCCAAGAGATTTTTGTACTTGGTGAAACTGTTGGATTTTAAAGTGTGGGGGACAAATTATGGGGGGGGGCACTGTCACTTGGGGGAATCACTGTTAGTACCTTCTTTAGTAACCCTACATAATCCCCCTTTTGACCCTATGATATTTATATAATCGTTAGTCACTTTCTTTTTAACCTGTCTAAGAGAAGGTACTGTGAGGCAACATGCGTTTGTGATTCCAATTTAGAGTACATTTTTTTTATCTGAAAACACATGCCACACATACCAATTATACAAATACAATTTAATATCAAGACTACTATCAAGGGGTGTAGCATTACTGATAGGATGCCAGTGGTAGTCGGGGACCATCCAGAGAATATATCATACCAGTGGTAGATTGTAATTTGTTTCCCTGCGGTGGCAATTCGTAACATGTCCCCATTGGCATATATAATATGAATAGTCCGATTTTCTACTTGGTCATTTTGTCTGTTCCAAAAATTTGGTCACTTCTTTGCTTTTAATTAGGCTATCAGTAAGATCTTGCCATCTAACCTCGAGCCAGTTAGTGTTAGCTGGGACCTTTTTGGCCGCAGTAAATAGTAAGTGTGATTTCTAGTAAAAACAGTACTGACATTGCATTTACATTCATCTACTGGGGGGTTGCTAACACTCCCATCCTCCCAAAATACTTCCTCCCACGAGTGAATACATACACATTGTTTATTGTACAATACTTTGGTGTCATTATCCAATTCATCCCACATACGTGATCTCTATGAAACATCTTTGCTACAAGGCTCTGGGGCAACAGGTAAGGTCAGGCATACCCACTTTTGAGGAGTCCATTCGGTACAACCTCTAGTGTCCAATAGTTTTCCTCCCTCCCCAGCCCACTGACTCGAGGTCTGAGGCAGCCAGAATTGGCTAACCTTCCATACCTTTGCCTCCAGAGACTGTTGATGTGCTATTTTTACAATTATTTCCCCAGTTAACAAGTCTGGTTTCACAGTGCTGGAAACATACTGCATCCAGTCATATTGGTAAGTATCAGAGAACTTTTCCTTTGTTTTAACAAATGCATTAAAACCTTAATATTACCCGAAATAACCCAAAACATTTTGTGTTCCAAAGTAGATAGGGCAAGCATCTGCATTTCAGTGCATCCCATATGAATGGGTCACACTTTATGTAATTGTTTTAAGGCAGAACCAACATAACAGTTAGGATTACTAATAGGACAATGATGGAATGAAAAATTATATTTAGAACTGCTGACCAGGTGGGCTGCTCCTACAACACTCTGCCCCTTTATCTATGATTATTACAGTAGTTGTTATTGTAGGGCACAGGTGATCTGTTGCAAACAAACCAAACAATTATAACCAGGTGAATATAACTAAAACCATTACAATTGACTAAACACCAGAAATAACCTAAACACAAATGCAAACAATTATAGTTATAATAAATGGGAATACAAGAAAACCATCACCATTACAATAATTGGGTACATTGACAAAATGAGGCCCAAGTTTGATGCTGCAATAGCCATCAAACAATAAAAGTCACTGAGGTCAGGACCTTCTTAAGCACACACAACAAATAAGATTTTGTAGGAGTACCACAGTTGTCATGCAAGATTAAGCTGATTTGGACTTACACTAACATTTAGTTACTAAAATGTTGCAGAATCCCCTATTCCTAACAGTTGTTTTTAAGAGGTCTCTGGGGACCTAAAAGATGGGGCCCTGCAATTATGGGCCAAGGTCTTACAGGTTATGGGGGCCCAAGAACTACCCTTTAGGGCTTGGGGAAGTAGAACCAGAGTGCATAGAGGAAAGTGTGGAATTAACAATACAAGCAAATGTAACTAACAATACAAATGTATTAATAACAAAAATTAACAAAATGACTATTAGAGAAACTAACAAAAAAAATAAACCTGATGCACTGGAGACCAAAGTCTTTTGGACACAAGTGGTAATTGATAAGTTGGATGGACATGGGGGAAGTAGAGAGAAGAAAAGACATTTGCCCTGTCCAGTGTAGTATCCCCTCTTGAATTATGTGCATTATCCAAGCTAGCTCATAAATTTGTTATCAATAGTTCCTTCGTTTTTGGCCTTACCAATGAGGAGTAGTGAGACATTGGAACATAAGTAGTACTCAACACAATCTTCTGCAGAAAGGCCATTTTTCTTTGTCCAATTATTTCCAGTAAATGTTTGATGCAACCCAAATTTTTAATAGGAAACTATCTTAGCTGCTTTTTGCTATAGCTCATGGATGTTTCAGAAAGTATGTAACTCATATGACTAGCAACAATACCAAAGCAGATACAGTTGAAGAAAAACTAGATTGTTTTGTGTAAAATGCTGAGTAATGGAATAATTTAACTTTTACCACTCATCAAAAAATAAAAATTGAATTCTGTCAAGCCTACCCTACATATTGGTTATTCAAGCTCTCAGATGACCCAAAGAGCTCTTGCAGCTACATAAATGTATTTTCCATTTCTGATACCAAGTTATGCAATGTTTAACTGTAAAAAGTCCCAATGCTTAAATCTTGACCCCATGTATCTATCTCATCTACCTACATTCTCATAGCCACTGTTCACGCTTCTATCTGAGCACCTGAGGGATTATTCAAACCTGACTCAGGTAAGCACTCATTGAAAGTTTTATCTGAGTAAGGATGTAAAAATTTGTCCCTTTGTGATTTACTAAGGGGGAGGAGGAATCCCTTGGCTGAACAGACTAACACTGTTATAAATACAACAAGGAGTCCGGTGGCACCTTAAAGGCTAACAGATTTATTTGGGCATAAGCTTTTGTGACTAAAAAAAACCTCACTTCTTCAGATGCATGGCCATGAAAGCTTACGCCCAAATAAATCTGCTAGCCTTTAAGGACTCCTTGTTTTTTGTGGATACAGACTAACATGGCTACCCCCTGATCTTGACATCGTGCAAGGCATTGTTATAAATACTGATTGGTGGCAGAACTTTGATCTGTCTTCTGCTGGGCAAACATAGAGCCCCAATCCTGCAAAGATTCAAGATGGGGAGTAATGTTACTCACCAGAGTAGTCCCAATGATTTAGTGGGAGGTGCTGTGTCTTCAGCAATAACTTTGTAAAAGTAATAGTCTTAGTATGAGATCATAAGGATTTTTGGTTTTCATGAAGTTAGAACATGTGAGGTTCAAGAGTGTTGTGTAGGGTTTCAGTTTGCAGTTTTGACCAGTAGGTGGAGAGAGTGAAGTAAATAGGAAAAAGTGGTATGCATATTCATTAAGGGGGCAGGGCTTTTGCTCTCTGTATGCTATATGCCATAGTCTGCAGCAGGGGGAGAAAGTGGAGAAAATGTTTCTGACAAGTAGCTGTGTATGAAGGCAAGATTATTAGTGAGTAAATTACTGTTGGAGATCAGACTCTCAATAGTGCTGAGAAAAACTTATAAGGGTAAGACACAGGGAGCTGTCTTCCTTCCACATAAAAATCCACTGGCACCAGCAGTTCAGGGGATTGAAGAAGCTTTAGAACTCTATCATAAAGCCAACCTGAAGCAAGATGGAAGACGAGGGGATGCAGGAAAAATCAATTCTGAGCAAGCCTTGCAGCTGGGAGAAAAGCAATAGTGGAAGCAATACATGAGGTTTCCTATCTCCAAAATCCTCCCAGATCCAGAGAGAAACACCAAAACTCACAATCCAAAAACTAAACTTAAATAATTTCTATAAGAAAGTGAAGCAAAACTGTGTCAATGCAGGTGTTTTTGGGGAAGAATATGCATGTGCATGGAGACAAGGAACATGGTTTTTAAAAGCACCGAATTGATTTAGGAGGTCAAATCCTATAGAAACATGGGCTCCTATGTCACTTAGGTTCTTTGAAAGTTTTATGCATTATGGCCAGCTAGGGGACAGTTTGGTCAAAAGAGCAGTAGAGATTTGCTTCTGGATTGAGCTGGGGTCTTCATCATTTTCCAGGGCCTGTTCCAGACCTACCAGGATTAAGTGAAAAGATGGAAGCATCCCAGAGTTCTCCCCTGACTAGTGTGTGAGACTAGTATTGCCAAACCCACGTGTTCAGAAATGAGTGAGACCCATCCTCCCAAATCATGTGATTGTTAAACAAGAACCCAAAATGTATTCTTCTTTATCTTCTGTTCTTTTAACTTTTAGGTGATGCTCAGGTCACATTTTTAAGTTCTCGCTAACCATGATGACTGGAAACTTACTTTGTTTTTGAAAGACAGCTGAGATTGTTATGTATCCACATGACCTCAGGAGCTGGGGCTTTAAGAAATACACCAAATGCTGCAAGACTTGTGATAAAATTGTGAAAGTTGGGAAAGTACACTGGGATGTACCTGTACTTCACCTGGGAGCACTCTCCCAAACAGGCTGGGAGGGCTGAGGCTGCTAGTTGTGCCAGGGAGATGAAACAGTTGGACTACGTGATCTTGTTAAAATTGGAAATAAAGAAAACCTTAACTAGTGGTTTGGGGAGAGGCTGAAGAAATTGCACTACAAATGTATTATTGATGCAGTCCTAGTGTAATTCTGTGGAATTGGTAAAGTTACATCAGGGATTAATTTGGCTCATTGTTTTCAATGAAGAAGGCTGTATTTTGAGGAAATTGCAGATGATATAGTTTCATTTTGAGGAATGGATGTAATGAAAGTGTTGAACGTTGTAACAGGTAGAGTTTTGGAATCAGGGCTACAGTGTAAGAAAATGCAAGAACAGCACTTTCTCATAACCATTTATGGCAAGTTAAGAATTACTTGGACTACTCCCCTGGAGTACTCGATTGCTCAAAGTTTCCCTCTGCCTTTCTTTGAGTTTCTTCAAAGCATTGTTTTTATATCTTTGTAGAATTGCCTTCTCTGGAGCTCAAACATGTTATAGAGTTGATTGCCTATGTATTACCTTGTAGTTTCTCTCTTCTTTGTGTTCTGTTTGCGCTCTCTCCAGCCAGATCCTTCTTAGTTTTGTTTATATATCAAAACTAGCCCTCCCCTTTTGCCAGTTGCTTTGCACCCTAGTAGGGTTTTGTCCAAAAAAAAAAAATTCACTAATTTTTAACCACTCCTTCAAACTCTGAAGGGGGAAAATGATAGTATTGTTTCACTGCTTTTCTTAAACAAGCAATTTCAATTTTCCCTTTATTTATAACTAGACAGATTATTTGTATTACAATAGTAGCTAGAGATTCCAACTGAGATCAGGGCTATTATAATACCAGGCTTCTAAAGAACAGCGGTGAACAAAAGTCTTGTGCCTATATCATTCAATCCCAGTCCAAAAATGTTCATGAAAGATATAGTATTTAAAAGATGAGCACTAAATAAGAAAGCTCATTTCATATGTTATGCCTTATAATAATGCTAACAAGGGTTTAAAAGAAGCACAAGCAACACTTGCTGGTTTCATTCATTGGCACCCCATGCTTAAAGCAAAACCTATTATTCTGGTTAGTAAAATTTAATAAATAATTCTTGAGATACAATCTGCTTGGGACTCTCATAAAAAATAAATACAAGAATTGACCCTTCTGTAGTAGCCGGGATGATCAGAAGTATCTTGGTAACCATCTACTTATAGCCGTGTTCCTACTATGGTTAGTTCTTATGTAAAGTGAAGAAAATGCATGCAGCCTAAATGTGAACATTTTTCCTGTCCTCTCTGATTAACCATGGTTACAAAGACACCAGTCATCCTTTACTCTCCATCACTGCCTGAAAATTCTAGTATTGTTCCTTGCCTTTTTCCTCAGTAAGTTGGTAAGAGAATGCAAAAGCTTCTTGGGTTGAATTTAAGAAGATGTGTCTAAGAATTATGCTGTCAAGCCTAGTGGTCAGAGAGAGATTACCAGGAGGGCAGGAGCAGGGTAGGCTCTTGGCTGGGGCTGTGGTGGAGCAGAACAGGAGCAGAGTTTGGCAAGCGAGACAAGCTCAGGGAGGCAGAGTCCATGGGTATTTGAACAACCAACGAGGAGCTGCTGCTGAGCTTAAGAACTGGCCTTCTGGCTTCCTCAGACAGTTGGGCAGGGTGCTCCATCAGGCAGCCTAGCTGACTTGGTAGGGTGTCAGGAGTACTGAGCAGCACATCTGCAGGGCCTTACTTCTCACATAAACTAAATGGTTTTATAACACATCTCTCTTGTAGAACAATTCAACTGGCCACTGCTTGCTGTTTATCTGAAGTGAAATTACCTGTTCCACAGGTATTACATCTTGTAATTTGAGAATGACACATGCCCGGGGTTCTGCCAATTTAGCAGGGATTAGGTTTTCCCTTTGCCTAAATTCATAAGCTGCTGCACTCCTAAAGCTAGCTTACTGAAGAGAAAGCACAGTGCAGCTGTCACCCTTCAGGGCTTTGAGGAAGACTGACTAATCTTCATGTAAATAATTTCTTAAAAACTCAGATCAATTTGAAAAGTGATGGACTAATAGCAATGGTTTGAGGCAGGGTTGGAGTGGGAAGCTTCTCACCACCCACGCCTGGCAGTATACCTCAATCCTGCTAGTGCAACACACCTGCTGATCCTGTGTAGACCCATGAAAGGGCCAGTGATCCCATATTGCTTGGCAGTTTTGGTAACGTGCTGTAATGCACAATTTTTCGCATATGATCAGATATCTAGAATTTGAAGCAAGACCCTCAGAGGTGAGAGGCTAATGCTGTCACAGCTCCTATTTTTGTATGAATTTCAGCTCGTTTTCTTTCCCCATAAAAAGAGGTAATATGAGGAGTATTCTTGTCCTCCATTTATTACCATTTTATTTTTTGTATTGAGGTAGCACCTAGGAGCCCCAATTGTGGAGCAGGACCCCATTGTGCTAGACACGGCACTAACACAACAGACAGTCCTTGTCCTGAGTGGGGAAAGAGAAAAGTGTTAAAGATAGTCATAAGTAGTCTAGAGTTTAAAGCCAAAAAGGACCCATCAGATCATCTAATCTGACCTCTTGTATGTCACAGGTCACAAACACCACCCAGCTCCCACACGCTAAACCTAATAACCAGAATTGGACCAAAGTAATACAGCTCACAGAAGACTAAACTTTTATGTGTCACAAACAAAGGATAGGAGGGACCAAGCTGCACCAGTGCCTGAGGCCTCTCCAAGGTCAGGGAACTGATTTATTTTTTAGAGAGACCCAGGTAATCCTTCCAAGTGACTAATGTCCCAGACTGCAGAACTATGCTAAAAAACAAGCTGGCCCTGCCAATTTGACCTTCTCTCCAGACCCCACATGTGGCGCTCACTTAAACCCACCAGTCAAGCACCTGAGAGAGAATTCTGATTACCACCTCAGAGCGTTGGCTCACTCCACCCAATGTCCCATCGCTGACACAACTTTTGCAGGTCAGTTGGCTTTGTTTGTGAGCAAGATTTTTAATTTAGGTGGAAATTTGGGGGGAAATTATATTTTATTTTGGGAAATTCCACTGAGGCATGTATTGGGGGCACAGGTGTGGAGCATAGCCTTGCCTAAATCAATCCTTCCAATCAGAATAATAAATAAGGGAATTTTTTTTCTTTATTTCAGGGCCATTCCCCTTATCCCCTGTAGCTGAAATTTTACTTATCCGTACATCTGTTTCATGAAATTCTCACATGCTCTTACAAGTTCTTCAAAAAAACATAGTTGAGCAATACTGCTTTAACAAGCACCTTTATTTGTACTTTATTATTTGAAACATTTGTTTTGTAAGGATATAGCTTTTTATTTTAGAAAAGCAGGGCTGGACCACTAACTGGGATTGATAATGAAATACAGACCCTTTACTTCTGGGTCACCACTTCACCTCTAGATCAGGTCAATCAGTAGTGGCCAAAAGTTGATCTCATTTGATGTCTGTTTCAGTTGCCTTTGTGGAACAAGAGTGGTGATCTCAGTCTAGTTCTCAGTGAACAGGCATCCACAGCACAAAATCTATCACCTTAATCAGAATGAATTGGCACTCTTATTAGTAGTCTCACCAGAGGGGACAACGAATGAATGGCCTGTGGATTGTGAACAGGGATTTCTCCTGGTCTCACAACCAGTATTGAAACACGTTGGCAAGACAACGTGAAAGGTATGTTCTTCTGTTTCTAGATCCATTATGTAGCATTTATCTATGTGTTGTTACATATGATGTCCACAAGCTCAAGTTTTTTCAGTAGTAGATCCCTTTTAGACGTCAAACTGTCAATGGCTAAGACAATCATGGCTAGCAAAACTCATAACTTTCAAGAAGCAAACACTGTCATGGCACTCTTTTGAAACATGCTCAAGCATTTAAAATTAATATTCATTCATTTTAACTGGTGACTTGATCATTGCAAAGGAATGGCCTCACGTTGCTAAATTACTCATTTAAAGAAAAATGGCTTTTCAGTTTGAGTTTAGCTCTTCTGTGCATTATAACAAAGGGAAAATACCTCACTGGGGCAAAAGAATTGTTCGGTACATTTATACAGTTGTTTGTGGCAACAAGCTTGTGTTTGTTAACAAAAGTATGGTGATCAGTGCTATAACTAGAACTAAAAACAACAGATAAGGTAGCAGCTCCAGTCCCAGCAGCCCTAACTATCACCCCTTCCATATTAATGCTCTCGATCAGAGTAACTAAACTGAGAGGTGAGATGATTAGCCAATATGTTTTTCTTTTCTCAAAGAACATGTTCACATCTCTGTATCACTTTTTTCAGATCCAAAAGATAGATATGTAGATGTAATTAGGTAACACATCATTCACTGTTCTTTGAGGTAAATAGTTAACTACTTTCCCATCACAAGAACTTGGGCTTGTCTACACTGGCACTTTGCAGCGCTGCAACTTTCTCACTCAGGGGTGTGAAAAAACACCCCTCCCCCCCGAGTGCAGCAAGTTTCAGCGCTGTAAAGTGCCAGTGTAGACAGTGCACTGGTAGCTATTCCCCTCATGCAGGTGGGTTTTTTTAGAGCTCTTTAACATTGCTAGTGAAGACATGCCCAAGGGCAGATGTATTATGCCCAAGTGGCAGATGTATTGTGTAATACTACATGAAGACAACGATGACAACTGACATTTGTAGAAGGCACCTCAGTGTTATGAAAAACTGATTAATAGATCTTTTGTGTAACAAAAGATATCATTAACTAGCTGTTGGGAATGTTGGAGGGTTTGGTCATAGGATATAGAGCCTTTCATTGTCAGGTCATCAGTGCAAATCCAACTCCAAGGTAGTAACAAATGAAAGTTGTGATCATCTGATAGCTCTCTTTCACTCTATGCATCCGAAGAAGTGAGGTTTTTACTCACGAAAGCTTATGCCCAAATAAATCTGTTAGTCTTTAAGGTGCCACCAGACTCCTTGTTGTTTTTGTAGATACAGACTAACACGGCTACCCCCTGATACTTGATAGCTCTCTTGTGACTCATAGGAAATGAACTTGTGGTTCAGATGACAGGTTTCCACAGCAACAAAACACAATTGCTGCTAATAAATACCCATCTTGACAATTTTTGCAGAAATAAAGCTAAGGATTCACTGCATAGAGAAATTACATTAGTCTTTCAGTGTAAGAGGTCACCCTTCCTGTGCTGTGGAAGAGCTGTGCTGATTCCATAGATAAAGATATCATTCCCATATTTGACTCTTTGTGTAAGCATTACATTGACTAACACTGGAAATAAATTGAGGATATTGCACCATCCTCTGATGAAAAGGTCTAGAATAAGAAATTGATTTAATTACAGCATAAATATATGACAAGACTCTAATGATCCTTGGCACGTACACTATAATGTGAAATTCCCTTAGCTGGAAAGGTGGGGAATTTATGAGAAATTCAGGATTACGTGTAATTAAAAATCACATCTATAGCACTATAAACTTACATGAAGTTTTACAAACAGTTGGGTATGTTTCCTGTCCGGAGGATATAAAATAAGGTAAACAAAGGCAAGGCACAGCCCAATAGTGTGAGAAAGGGAGGAGTTGGGAAATTAGGAGTGGTGAGTAGGTGCATTCTTGGAACACAGGAGTTTCAAGAAGGGAGAGAACTGGAATAGGGAGAGAGCCATTAGCAGATGATAATAGGGAGAATGCCCTGTTAGTAAGGAGGCAGAGAGCGGAGAGTGATGGAAAGAGATGAAGGGAATAGTAAAGCAAAGAGATTGGGGGGAACAGGAGGAAGTCAGAGCAAAAGATATAGGGAAGCAAAATTATGTAAAGCCTTGTACATGAGGATTAGGGACTTAAACTTGATGCACAAATAGTTAGGATGGTTAGATGGGGCTTCAAGAGGGGGTGACCTAGACAGGTATTGGAAAGATATTTTAAACAGTGCCCTTTAGAATACACTGGAGTGGGAGAAATGAGGTCAGAGATTTATACTATTCCAGGCAACAAGTAGCCAAGACCTGGGCAAGGGTTTACCAGTAGAATAATGAGGAAAGGGCAGAATGGGTGGTATCAAAGGACAAAAAGCAACACAACACATTGAGAAACTGGGCATGGCGAGAGGAAAATAGAGGATGTGTGCCCAGCAGATGGGAAAAATGCTGAAATTTTCAATTCAGGAAAGAATTGCTGGAGGAAAGAATCTCTCTCTCTCTCTCCCTCTCTCTCCAAAACTTAACTTGATGGCAGGATTCTCCAGGGTCTCCTCTCTTCCTGAACCACTGCATACGTCATGAATTTCTGGTCATGGTGCATCATGGGGGCATAGTCTGTCTGGGGAATCCAGGACATAGAGAAGAATGAGGGAATAGGGCACCCAAACTACAACTGCCATAAATAGGGCTACGATTTAGTCACTGGTATTTTAGTAAAAGTCATGGACAGGTGTCGGGCAATAAACAAAAAGTCATGGCCCCTGACCTGTCTATGACTTGTACTATAAATACCCCTGACTAAATCTCGGCCAGGGGCGCTGCCACTGCTGCTCCGGGGATGGAGGGGGGAGCACTGCCGCTGCTGCTCGGTGGGATTGGGGGGCCACCACTGCTGCTCGGTGGTGGCAGGGGGCGGCCCGGGGCACTGCTGCTGCTACTCGGTGGGGGAGGCCTGGGGTACTGCTGCTGCTGCTCGGTGGGGGCGGGGGGGCAGCCTGGGGCGCCGCTGCTGCTGCTCTGTGGGGGTGCGGGGCGACAGCCCCAGCTGCTCAGGAGGCCCTGGGGTCATCCGAATCGGCCACTGCAGAAGTCCCAAAGGTCCCAGAATGTCACAGAATCTGTGACTTCCATGACCTCTGTGAAAGACTTGCAGCCTTACCCATAAGGCAATGCAGAAGCATTTCAGAAATTACATTTTTCAGCCAAAATCTGAAAAAATGTAAACTTTTCAGTTTTTGGCTGTTTGGGTTTTTTCAATGAAAAGTCAGGATTTCTTCAGGAAGCAGACATTTTTCATGAAAAATTTCATTGAGTTGAAAACCCAATTTTCAGTCAATAAACTGTTTCAACAGAAATTTTTTGACCATCCTTAGGCAGGATATGGAAGAGAAGAGAGGGAGCAGGACAAATGCTGGTGGTAGAGAAACAGATACAGGAATAATCTCTATAGGGGTGTCAGAGGAAACTGTGGAAGTACATGAGGGTGCAAAGATGAAAGGGTAAAAAGAGAGGAGGAGAGGACCACAAATAGAATTCTGGAGAACACGAACAGATAGGGGACAACTAAGGCTTAGGAGATGCTGCAGGAGCAGCCAGCTAAGCAAAGCAAAAGCAAGAGAGCAGAATTATACACAGAAACCAAGAGAAAGATGAGGAAAGGGAGATCAATCAACTATGTCAAAGCTACAGACAGATCATGAGAAATAAAGGTTCGAGAAGTGAGCTTTTGATTCCTCATGGAAGAGGTCATTGGTGTCCGTCGTAAGAGCAGTTTTATTGGAATGGAGAGGGCAGAACCCAGATTGTTGATTCTGAATGAATTGGAGAAGAGGAAGTACAGAAACTGATATTAACGCCATGCTCTAGCACTGTGGAGTCAAAGGGGAGGAGACAGATAACTTGATCTCCCTTGCTTAACAACCATTGTGTGTTTGCTTTGGTTTCTCCCCACCCCAAGATGAGGAATACAGGAATAGGTTTGAAGGCAGAGGAAAAATGGTCAGAAGGGAGCGAACAATTAAAAATCCGCACTCAGGGTGGAAACATAGGCGTGCGCAGCACATTTCATTAGGGGGTGCACTCAGGGAATTTTTTTTTTTAAAGGCGAACATCATAAAGGTTGAGGTGTGGGAGGGGGTGCTGTGTGCAGGAAGGGGCTCAGGGCAAGGGATTGGAGCAGAGGAGGGGTGCATGAGGGGGCTCAGGGAAGGGGTTTGGGGTGCAGGAGAGGTGCGGGGTGTGGCAGGGGGCTCAGGGCAGGGGGTTGGAGTGAGAGGTGCAGGCAGGGGGCTCATGACAGGGAGTTGGGGTGCCATGCCACCAGGTACCTCCCCTGAAGCTCCCATTGGCCGCGATTCCCCATTCCCAGCCAATGGGAGCTTTGGGAGGCGATGCCTGGAGCAACCCCCCGGCCCTAGAGACATGGTGCCCTGATGGCCACTTCTGAAAGCGGCGCAGGGCCTGCAGCACCACGGGGGGCAAATCCCATGGGCCGGATCCAAAGCCCTGAGGGGCCGGATCCGGATCTGGCCCATGGGCATTAGGGTGTGCCCGGGCATACCCGGCACACCCCGTGCGCATGCCTATGGGTGGAAAGCAGGCAGCATGAGGCAGCTACCATTCCCCCAATTCCCTGTGGGCATGCAGAGATGGGGAATGGGTGGGAGGAGCCTTGATTCTATTCCTTCCTCCAGTGCCTCAGCCAGCACTTGTTTCCTGCCTTGCTCAGCACCGATTGTGGTTATAATCTAGTTCTTTTATGTTTAAGTAAACTCACTTGTTTAAATGTATCTCTAACCCTCACCCACCATCTTACTGCCCCATGATAGACTGTCTCTTATAAATATCCTACAAAAAGTGTTTCTTCCTTTTAGGAATATAAATTGGGAGCTGCCTGCAGTGTGTTAAAAGGAGTCACAGTTCTAGCACTACTTCTTATAGTTTAATGATTTAATTAAACACACAGGTCTGGGAGTGTTCAAGTTTGCTGTTGGAACTAATTTACTGGTAATCATCAAGTACTAAAACCTCTTATTCATTGAATGCCAGTCTTCCCTAACTGTCTTTGTTTGCTCTGTATACAGGAAATGGCTAGTAAATTGGGTTAAAGCTCCAAAAGATCCTTTGAAGATTACATTTATAGGGTTTTTGTGGTGTAAATGCCTTTTATGAGTTTTTCTCCTGCAGCTTTACATTTTAAAGGCATCTGGGCAAGAGTGGCAGAGTTGATGCAGCATGTCACAAAAAGGGAGGTGCTGTGCTCTCATTGTGACATTATTTTTGTTCTTTCTTGTTTTACTGTTTTTCTTATGTTAAGTAATTCAGACTGGAAATATATGGTCACTGTGTAACAAAAAATCTAAGAGGACTATGGCTACACTTGCAGATGTAGAGTGCTGGGAGTTAAACCCTCAGAGATAACAGCAGGGAAAGCGCTGCCTTGTGTTTACACTGTCAGCTGCAAGCGCAGTGATGTGGCCACATTAGCAGCTCTTGCAATGCCACAGAGAGCAGTGCATTGTGGTAGTTATCCCAGTGTGCAAGTGGCTGCAATGTGCTTTTCAAATGGGGGGGGGTGGAGTGTGACAGGGAGTGTGTTGTGTGTATGTGTGGGGAGAGACAGTGTGTTTTGGGGGGCAGAGAGTGTGTCAGCATGCTGTCTTGTAAATTCAGAGAGTGGCAGGGGGAAACCCCGACATCAGCCCGCACCCCCACCTCCTGCCTCTCTCATGCACACACGCCTGCCTCCGCAGCAGCAGCATTCCACAGTAATGGTTTGCATTGTGTCCTGGAGCAGATAAGCATGCCAGCTGTCAGAAACGGAGCTTTGAAAGGGGCTATCCGCATGCCTGCAGCTGAGTTCAAAACAATGACCAGAGTGGCCATTTGACTTCAAGGGATTATGGGACGTTTCCAGAGGCCAATCACAGTGCAGTAATGCAACACATCATCCACAATGACACCCAGGCGTTTCAGCCAGGGCACAGCAAGCTCTGTGCTTCTCATTGAGGTGTGTCGGAGAAAAACAGAGTTCTCACTCTCTTTTTTGGGTGCAGCAAATCAGATACTTTATTCTCAAGCAATTGCATAGAGGGAGAGAGTGCACTAGGATGCAGGTTTCCCCCTCCTAGGGTTACAGCTAGGCTGACTCTTGCTCACAGAAGAGACTGTATGCATTGAAATCCCCTTCAAATTCCTGTCAGTTCTTGCTCTACTTCCACAGGTCGATTACCAGGAGCGCTCCAGCTGCAGAGTCCAGACACTCTAAGTGCCCTGCCAGGGTGGACACCTCAGGAGTTAGGGTGCCCGGGGCTGATTTAATGAGCTCTAACTTGCAAGTGTAGCCAAGCCTTAAAGCTTAGTCTCTCTTACACTGGTGTAAATCAGGAGTAGCCCTATTTAGGTCAATGCAATGATACCACATTAAGTTGGTTTGAGAGTAGATTCAACCAATCCAATTAAGTTCAGCTATGACTTAATTTGCATAGCTGTCTGTGCCGTGAGCCTTGTTTTCATTCTCAAATTTCTAATTCCTACCAACAGAAATAAGGTGAATTTTCTGTTGTCTACCTGTTCTATTACTAACTAGAGCAGTGGTTCTCAAACTTTTGTATTGGTGTCCACTTTCACATAGCAAACCTCTGAGTGCAACCCCCCTAATAAATATATAAAAAAGTATTTTTAATTTAACACCATTTATAAATGCTGGAGGCAGAGCAGGGTTTGAGGTGGGGGCTGACAGCTCGCAACCCCCCATGTAATAACCTCAAACCCCCAGCTTGAGGACCCCTGAACTAGAGAAACAAATCTTGCAAGTTATGTTATCTGAAACTAAAATAAGTAGTTTTATGTCATGCCAACCACAGAAAATATTCAGAAAATAGTTTCAGTTAAAAAAGATGAGTGAAAAAAGTCAGTGTTCCATTTCAACATTTTTTAAATGACACAATTGACTTTTCATTTTAAAACAATGTTTCATTTTGAAATTTATCTATGTTGTGTTTTTTTTAAAGAGTAAAAAGCACTCAAATGAAAATTTTTTTTTTTAAAAATCAGGTTTTGTTCAACCTAAAATTAATTTGTTTTTGTTTTAGTGCAGAAAAGCCAAAAAATGTCCATTTCAGGTTGAATTTCCATTTTTTAAAATGTTTTTGGTTCAGCCATTGAAGCAAAAAAATCAGTGATTCACTCGGCTCCAATTGAGTGCTCTGTAATTTCCAAAGCATTTCTTATCCACTTATTACATTCCATTTATTTCTTCATGCAAAATCTTTGCTTACTGTGCCATTATTATGTGTTCAAAGCTCTGTGGGTCTGATCTAAAACCCATTGAAGTCAAGTGCTCTATGCTTATATTATTCTTACACTGAAAAACCACATGTTCATCATCTGTAAATAAAACCTCTTGTACTAAGGTACCCATTATGTGTCCCAAGACCAAATGTGGGCTGCAGACCACCTTCTGACCACTGATTCCCTGGAAATGCAGATTGCTAGCCAGCTGCAGGGTTTTATTTCTGTGTACATAAGCCACAAACAGGTTTTATTCCCCTTGCTAAGAAGACACATTTCAAGTGAATATTGTGATGCCCTTTTATTTTTGATTAAAAACAATAATGTAAATGTACATAAAGTAACAACAGGATAATGATATTGATCTCTTATATAGATCTTCCCATGAAGTGGTATTTCACAACACAGATGGGAAGTGGGGGGTGCACACAGAAAAGTTAATGGAGAGTTTAGCAAGTTGTGGGGTGTGATGTTCATTCATTCTCTAACCTCTGTGACTTCCGGAGCCGGGGGAGCAGGTTGAACAGTGCCACAGAGATGCATTTCTCACTCCAAAAGCAGAGGGGGAGAACCTCTCTTCCACACTGAAGAGGAACAGACCCTAAATAAGAATAATCTGTAGTAAACTGCGAGGCCATCAGGATGTGTTGTGCTCTCCTTCGCTGTCTTTAGCCTCTCCCCAAGCCAGTTCTTTCATACAAGTTTTTCTATCTACTTTTTGATACCTTGTGGCTTTGATGCTTTGTCTGTCTTGAATTTTTCTTTAGTACCTATCAATGTAATAGCTAAATTCTCTCTAAATTGAATTGTTTCTAGCTAATTCTCTTGCCAGTCTTTTCCTTGTACTCTTCGGGATACTTCTGCTTCCCTTTGATTTAAAAAGTTGCTCCTCTTCTCAGACCTCCTGGCCAGGAGTATATTTTCTATTTCCTTGTCTATCATAGGCATCCTGAAAGTACCCATTACTGCTAATATTACTCCCTCCTCCATGTTGTTTTTTACTGCTTGGAAGTGTTTTGCAAAATCCACATTTATTCATGAGCTTGGCCTGTAATTTTCACAGGAGAGAGAAAAGGTGAGATAAGAGTTTGAATTAGATGAAAAATGGCCTATATTTCCTACTTCATTAAATATCTGCTTCAGGAAATCATCTCAACTTGATTTGAATAGAATGCAACAGAGAAATACGCCTCTCTTCCCAGTACTTAATTCTGTCCCCATTTAAGTAAGTATTAAAATTTTGGCTGACCTCAGAAGAAATAGGATCAGATGCCCAGTGATTTCCCAGATCTTAATGATTTTTATATCTTTGGTATTTTTTTTCCTGGAGAAAAATGCCAAGTCTATTTGCTCTCTTTTGTCACTACAAAGTTTTGGCATATCCAGTTTGTTGAGAGATCTTTATATGTGCTCTCCAGAAGCTGCAGATTATGACAAACATGCTCCATTGCAACTACAGCAGAATCGCCTATTGCTTTCCTCTGGTTTTGTTTTAATTTGACCCGCAGGGAGCTAATTGCAGGAGATGCATGCTGAGCTTGATTTTAACATAGTTGGGATGTCAAATGTCCCTGTTTTCTCACCATGATCATAATGTCTTTGTTGAAGGTGAAATAACACATATTTTGCCTCGTTATCAATATTACAAAGCTCAGTTTGAACATCAGAAGGAATTAAAATGTTTTGAAAATTTGCATATTGAATCTGAAGGTCCTTAATTTTCTTCGTTGTTTTATTTTCCTTCTTGACTCTTTAATTCTGAGAGGATTTAGCAATAAGAAAGGATTCCCATAATATTGATGGCAATGTCACTTACTCAATGTCGTTTTCTAGAAAATCTAAAACTTCAGCCTTTTTACTTTGGTTCAGAAAAACATTCTGATTCAGGAAAGCAGTTAACCATGCTGTTATTAAGCAAGTGCTTTCCTGAACTGGGTCCTGAATGACTGTACTGCATAAAGGTTGAATGAACACACTCTTGAAATACTTTGCTGACCATAAGTGCTGCTGAACAAACAAACGCATGCACGCACACAAATCAGTTTGAAACTGAATTTCTTCGTTTTTTCTTGCTGAGATGACAAGCCAAAATAATTTTGTTCAGGTCAAACAAAATGTTTTGAATGTCAATTCAAATCCAAGTTTTCATTTTGAAAATGTTGTTTTGAATCAGCATTTTATCTAGAAAATGCTGATTCAAAACAAAATATTGAAATGGATCATTTTGACATTTTTGAAACAAACCACATGAACATTTCTGAAATTTTTGTTTTCATTTTTTTCCACTGAAACAATTTGCTTGAATTCAACTCACGTTCACTAATAGATTCAGTGGTCCCCCCCAATGCATTTTTTGGTGAATTTACTATTTGCCAGAAAAAATTCACCCAACTATAATCATAAATAATGCAGCCGCCCCAAACTCGTGCTGATAAGACCTTCAGCATTAAACCATATAGGTGTTTCTTTTTATGGATTCTAAGCGTGAAAGACAATTAGAAAATAGTCTCCCCATCAGTTGTTATAAGGTCACCATGGTATCTGCCTGCCTTCCAAGAGACATCAAACAAAAATATCATTTTTAATCTCTGCTAGCCAGAGCAAGTTTAAAGTTATTGCTGGGATTTTTCAAAATGTATTATTTTTATTAATTGAAGTCAATAGAACTACATTATACCTGGCAGATAAAGCATAAAGATGCTGATGTGATTGAAAGGGTTATTTGGGGAAAGTTAAATTGAAGAGATTCAGCTCTTAAACTATTTGATTTAATGCAGTGCTCTAAAATATGAGCTAACTTCTGCTCTCAGATTAGCTTTAATCTAGAACAACTCACTGAAGTCAATGGAGTTATTCCATTTTTCTGTTGGTATAGCTGAAACCAACTGTGAAGACATTTCCAATCAAGAGTACCTCCCACAGTACCACCTGAAGCTTTAAATGTAATAGCTTTGCTTTTATCATTTATAATGCAGTTTAAAGAAAACAAAAACATCTATTTGACTAATGGGGTTAGTTTGCTGGTTTTTGGTTCGGGTCTGTCCTTTGAAAGGAAATGAGTTCCTAGAGAAGAGAGACAGAACTGAGAATTGAGAACTATGAAGTAAAAGATGAGCTGCAAAAAGCCATGGACTTTCTTGTTCCACCATGATCCAATGATCTAAGTAGTATAGGGATAAACCTATGATTGTTGAAATCAATAGCAAGACTCCCAATGAGAGTGGTGCAGGATCAAAGTTTATATGTGTACCCTTGTGCTATCGGTGGACAAGCTGAGAATATAACACTGTTAAGCAGCAATAAACCTCTGCTGTCCAGTTCTTCTTTCTCAACATCATTAACTGAACTGTAGAAAGACTTGCATCATGAAAGGCTTTAGCAGTGATGCAAACTGAAGAGTCTGCAGCAGGCTGAACCAGTAGAGTTTTGGCTGTCTAATTTGCACCATTGATGAGGCATGAATATTTGTAAAGCACTTTGAAAATAACATTGCTATATGTAGTAAGTGCTGTTATTTTTTTTTTTGTTGTTGTTGGTGGTGATGGCAGCTCTGGCAAATCTCAGTATCAAGCAATGTCAATCAGATTTTCTAGATATATCAAGATACACTAATCAATGTGCTTCCATATTCATTCGACTAGCAAGCTCTAAAATGTATATAAGTAGGTAGTCAGATTTGAAACTGTAACACTTGAACACTGGAGATAGGCCAAATCCAGAATCTGGATTCTGAACCCTTTGAATTTCAACATGTGTGTATGGGAACAGATGTCAGAGTCCCTGGATTAGAAATGTCCACTCTAGTTTCATTTGCAAGCAGATCCAAGTCCTGAAGGAATCTATGATTCTAATGCAGCTGAAACCTCATAAGAAGAGCTGGTCTCATGAAATTTCTACCATTTGAAGGACAAAATTTTCAAGGATAATGTTTGAGATGTTGTCACCATCAGACCCGAATCCCCACCTGATCTCAAGCTGAATACAGCTCCACAGCTTATCCCTTCTTAAAACTAGAAAAGACATTCTCAGTACATGCCTTCTGGACCTTGATACTATATTGAGTTTGATGGACATCTTTATCTCAGCTGTATTTGCAGATACATAATGATGCAGATATGATAACTATCAAGAAGTTAATAATAAACTCAAAGATACACTGCTTGATCAGAAGTCTTCGTATTTTGTTGAGTTGACAGCACTATAGACCAAAATTTTTATGTAGACACCCGGGTGATTTTTTTTTTTTTTAAGTTCTTCCAGTACCAATCACCTCTCGATACCTCTCATCCATAGCTCACCCAGACAATTCTCGAAGCATCCATCAGAGCTTACACAATGTTGTTCAACAAAGCAGGTACAGTCCCAACAAAAGAGGGGTCGAAACTCTGAATGCGAACACCCCTGAATGCTCTGTGCTCAAAATCCAGAATCCCAGTGTTGTACATTGGGCCAATCTCTAATACAAATGGGACTTCTTGGCAGCCAGTCATTTCTTAGCTTGGGAAGGGCTGATTCTTTCTGTTGCCTGAAGGGAAATACAAAGGCCAAATCTCCACCCATTATGAACACAGCATTCTTCCTTTAGTATACCTTATAAAAGCACCAGTTTATATCTGAAAGCAGACTAAAACATTGCTTCAGTCTCACTTCAAAGAAACTGCCTGACTAGTGGAAGAATGAAGCTCTTCACGCTCTTTGGCTTGCTGTCTGTCTTGATCCTGTGCCTCAGTGTTTTCTCTACAGAAGGTACAGTAACCTCCTACTAGCCATATCCGTGATGCTCTTATTTTTTCCTAGTCTTTTATTTTTCAACTTAAAGTACATATTTGCTATTTTTAGGCTGATTTCACAATCTTTAAAACTACCAACACCTGGTACTCTGAGATGAGCAATTAACTTTGCAAAGGAGTTAGTCCTGAAGAATTTGGTCTTGTACCAGAGCTTTCCATTTGTTTTATACTGTTACCTCTGCACTGCAGAGCCATCTGTCTTGCTCTCTGTTGCACAGTGTTTATTATGCTAGTTTAAATCTTTCATCAGCTAAGTAACCTATTGTTGTGTTTCCCAGAGAACATCTATTTGGCAATACTTTCATGTGAACGCTATTATATTTTCTGATTAGTTCACACTGTGGTGTGCACAAGAGGGGGCAAGCAGGAACATGCCATCCCCAATAATCAGTGTGGTCACAGAACTCCTCTGGCCCAAGACCACTTTATTGCAAGAGCAACTGTTATAACTGGCACTGGTCCTAGACCAACGATGGGAGAATTTCTGAAAACATTGGGTGTACATGTGGCATCTCCTGCTGATCCTTCACCTATCTCAGACTCTCCTCTCACCCTTCACTCCGCAGACTCACTTCCTGTCCTACAAGTTCATCTACTTTGCACCTTGTGACTGTTTCTCTGTAATGGATTTAAATGAAGCATACTGTATTAAAAACAAATCTTATTGTACAAGAGCTTGGTATGCACTATTCAGATCTAATGATCAAGGAAAAACCAAGGTTTAAATGGCTAGGTCTCTTCAAAGCAATTCTCCCTACTCCCCAATGTGCACTGAAAATCTATCATTTCTTTGCCTAAAGCAGTTTGTCATGCATTGACTGTATTGACTGCCAGCATCTGACATTTCAAAGAGAGAGAGAAAATCTTTGTGATGTACTTAGCCAATTGTATCAACTAGCAATGATGGATGAGCAGCAAACTCCATTCCTGTTTCCTGCTGGGGATCAAGTTCTACACTGAAGCATCGCTTCTGATGACCCTTTTACTATGTGTTCTGCTTCGCAGTAAAGCTCCAGTTATCTTTGCGCAAAGATTTTCTATCAATGAAATAAAATCAGTATCTATAGATTATATTCAGATATACACACGTTTATATACCCCATATCCTTTTGGTAACATGTTGTTTTTCACCTTTAGGTCGGGTCAGTCGAAAACCCTGCTGCAGACGAATTCCAAAAATTCGCACAGGTAATAATAATATATCTGAGTTTTTAGGTAGATTAATTA
This sequence comes from Trachemys scripta elegans, assembly GCF_013100865.1. NCBI lineage: Eukaryota > Metazoa > Chordata > Testudines > Emydidae > Trachemys > Trachemys scripta. The sequence goes on from NC_048304.1 coordinate 72,421,950, forward strand.
CTTGGTATTTATAAATTAATCATAATACCTAGCACCATAGTACTTTTTATCTGTAAATCTGACAGCACTTTCACAAAGGTAAGTAAGCAATATTACCCTTGCTGTACAAATAGGGAAAATGGGGCGCAGAGAGGTTAAGTGACTTGCCAGTATAATGCAATAAATCAGAGGCTGAGTGTGAATAAAAGCCATGTCTTCTGATTTTCAGTCCTGTGCCATATCCAGTGGATAACACTGCCTCCACTTGAAGATGTTAATTGCTAGATAAGTTTTAAGTGTTAGTATTTGTTCAATAGAAAGAGGAACAACAGAAAACTCTAGTATTACTAGTATGAGATGTGTGTGCTCTTCTCAATATAATCAGCTATCCTCAAACCTTCAGTGTTCTATAGGAATTTGGATCCATCACAATATCACCATGTGTAGTTCACCTTTCTTTCTTCCGTGCATGGTCCTTTATTAAGCTTTTGCCTTTTCTCCCCATCTCCCACCTAACTCCTGTCATAATATGTTGAGCTTTGGCATGAGTTTTAAAAGAGTGGGTGTGTAAGGGAAATAAAAATATATAGACATGAGAGGTAAACATACCTGTTTCCACAGCACAAGAGTGAGTAGAAGTTGAAACCACTTTAGGCCACAGAATAAAACAATCAGAGAAGGCTAATTCACTCCTATTTTAATGTGTAATGACCATCTATCAGTACATGCTATGCAAAAAGTGTTGCTATTGTTTTGAAGGCAGGTGTAACATTTTTTCTGATATCAGTGTTTCTTATAAATAAGAAAAAGAGCACCCACAATGGCAAATAGGTCATTCTGTGGTTTGCATGGTCCTTCTCTTGTCCTTTGTCTGCTCAGGTCCCACTTAAATGTCCACTGAATTCTCAATGCATATTTTATTATAGATTAAATAAAGCACATCTCTGTAAATCAAATACATATTTTATTTTGTTTCTGTTAGGCTTACAGCTCTTCCTGCACCCTTCAGCTTACAAATATCCAACTCAGCCTTAGCAGAGAAGTTTAAGAATTGAGTGGGCAGGAGTGCACTTGTATTCAGATGGAACTGAACTGTTTCTAATAAGATGCATTTCCTGCTGTGACACACTGAGAGCACTTGTTCCGTAGGGAAATAGGAAAGGAGCATTGTTTAGCATGAGCAAGACATGGAAGTATTCACAATTTAAGCTGTCTTGGTCAGTAAGACACACAAACCAAGATTTTCAAAAATGAAAAATGCTGGCCACTCACCCTCACCCTCATTCTCTAGTTGAGCACCCAAAATCATTAGTCATTTTTTAAAAGCATGACCATAGCTCTATGGTATTTTTGAGGGTATCGGTGTTTATTGTCAGAAGCTACATCTACGTTTGGAGCTGGGGGTGTATCCCCAGCTTGAGTGCGAGCACATGCACTAGCTCACATAGAGCTGGCATGCTAAAAATAGTAGAGAAGTCATGCTAGCAGGTGTGGGGTATACATGGGGTGGGTAGCCCATGCTACCACTCACCACTGCCATGCTGTTGCGGTCACACTGCTATGCTTAGTGCACTAACTCGATGAGAGTTTGCCCAACTATGACTACTTGAGCTGGGAATCACACCCCCACCTCCAGGTTTAGACACAGCCACAGTCAGGATCTCAGTGTAAGTATTCACATCTACAATTAAGTATTCACTTTGTGCATTCTCTTTTATTTGTTTAAAATTTCCTGTATTACCTGCCCATTCTTGCCAGTCGGCTCACTTGTTGGGATGTTCACAAAATGCGAACACGCAAAGTGTGTACTGATGTACTTTGCCAGTTCTAGTTAACGATATTTTTGGCAGCTAAAGAAATATTTCCTAAAGAAGAAATACATTTTCAAAGCTGCTTTTCAAAACACCTGTCTCCATTTCACTAGTTAGTGAATGTGGTGGTTGACCCAAAATAAGACCCTGATCTTGAGAATACTCAGTGCTTACCTTTCTGCATGTCAGTGGTCTCGTTAACATAAATGAAGCACATGCATAGGTCTTTGTAGATCAGTCTCTGTATTCTTTAGAAATCATTACATATATAAAGGGCAAGAGTAAATATTGCAGAATAAAGTTTTTAATTTTAAAATGTTTTCAAATTTATTTTCAAATTACCCTTTTGTTTAAATTTCTTAAATTGACCTTTTGTTAAGGTTAATTTGTTTGTTTAGCAAAAAGAACATGAGTACTTGTAGCACCTTAGAGACTAACAAATTTGTTAGTCTCTAAGGTGCCACAAGTACTCATGTTCTTTTTGCGGATACAGACTAACACGGCTGCTACTCTGAAACCTGTTGTTTGTTTAGGTTTACTCTTTTGTTAAAGGTTTTGTTAAGGTTTAACTTCGGTTAAATTAATCTTTTTAAGTATATTGACTTGGCAAACTGGGAACGGTACCAATTCCGTCTTATCTGGGTAGCGTGAAGATGTGATTCTCTCAGAAATATGGTTTAATTATCATGTGGAATGGAGCCAGAGGATTTTTCCGGATACTGACTCAGTTACACCCTGCAGCATTGCCAGTGCATTCCCAGGCAAGCCTGAACACACTTGGCAGTGTTACTCTCCTTTTCAATGTAGGTCAAAGAGAGAAGAGTTCATTCTTTGCTACTGGATGGGATAGGTGGGAATGGATGCTTTGTCCCAGTTGAATCTACTATCTCTCCATAGCACTGAACTGAAATCTCCAGTCTTTGTTAATCTGACTGAGAAATCTTCTAGGGTGTCAAGTATCAGGGGGTAGCCGTGTTAGTCTGTATCCACAAAAACAACAAGGAGTCCAGAGGCATCTTAAAGACTAACAGATTTATTTGGGCATAAGTTTTCGTGGGTAAAAAACCTCACTTCTTCAGATGTCTTCTTCTAGAGTGTGAAGATCTGACAAGATTTCAAACTCCATTTGTAAAACAGTCATTTGCTTTTTCTGATTGGTTTTTGGAGGTGCTAATGGAGTAGAATGTCCCTCAGGTGAGGGCCTTTTCAATGTGTCCCTTTACAAATTCTTAGGTCTGCTGTTTTCCATGTGCAAATACCGATAGGTTTCATGGAACACTGGAGAGGGCTCTGCTGGGAAAAAGAGGTCCATGGAAGGGAGCTCCTCATAACAATCTACAAAGCCACCACATTGTCCTTAAACTTCTCCTCTGCCATGATGCCTACAAAAACTCATTGATGGTTAGACTGACAGCTGGTGTGCTGTGACCACTGCTTCTCTCACTGTTCCCTCATGCTCCCCATAGTCTGTCTGTATCTTTCTGTTGTCTTTTGCCACATACTCAGATTGTAATCTCTTCAGAGTATGGGTTTGCTCAGTTCCCAGCACAATGGGCCTCCTGCTGCTGCTAATTACAAATAATAAATAATTATCAGTAGCTCCTCTTTCTCCACTGCTCAAAGTGTGCCTCTTAAATATAGGTTCACCTATACAAAAACATCAGATCTGAACCCACTCTGATCCTGATCTAGAGACAAACTTTAGTGCTCAGTCTTGTCAAAATTGGTCAGACCAGCATTCAAATAGGATTCTGGAGCTGAACTTCCCAGCCCAGGCCTATCTCTTTTGTGTTCATATTGAATTACTGGGGTAATGGTAGATCTTGTGTCATAGGCTTACCTGCTGCTTTCTCTTTAAGTAAAAATGATTTAAAAAAAAAATTAAGACATTTTGAACACAAACAAGATAGTTGTTCCTTAAACATTCCTTGACTCCTGTTGCATTTTCCCCAACTCAAGTCATACTTATCTGAGGTTTGGTTAATGCTTAAAACTACCAGCATAGCTATGTCAGTCAGAGGTGTGAAATAAACCACACCCCGGACTGACATAGCTATGCCAGCAAAAATTCCAGTGTAGACACAGCTATGCCGACATAAGAGTGCTCCTGTCAGCATAGCTAACGTTATTCAGGGAGATAGTGTTTCTATCCTAGCAGAAAATCTCCTTCTATTGCAGTGTACATTGTGTCTATACAGTTACCATAGGACTATGTCTGCAAAGGCCTTAGGCCTTGGCTACACTTACCCGCTAGTTCGACAGCTGGAAATCGAACTTCTGGGTTCGACTTATCGCGTCTAGTCTGGACGCGATAAGTCGAACCCGGAAGTGCTCGCCGTCGACTGCGGTACTCCAGCTCGCCGAGAGGAGTACCGCGGAGTCGACGGGGGAGCCTGCCTGCCGCGTGTGGACCAAGGTAAGTTCGAACTAATTCGAACTAAGGTACTTCGAACTTCAGCTACGTTATTCACGTAGCTGAAGTTGCGTACCTTAGTTCGAATTAGGGGGGTAGTGTAGACCTGGCCTTAGTGCAGACATAGCCTGAGACATCGGACAGCCAGATCTGGGGATCCAAATGGAGAGTATGACTTTAGGGGGAAAATAAGCAACCAGTTTCAGATTAAATTTTAACAAACAAAGATGCTGATTTCCTAAATATAGTTCTAATACCAAAACTGAGGCAATAAAAATGATGGAAAGAATAAAACGTGCAATATTGTCAACCAGATAGTTCATTCTAAGTGGGCTGGAGTATGTGGTGGGGTGAGCCAGCATGCATGTTCGTTTGCTGTGAGTCATGGGTTAGAGTGAAAGGGTAGTTTGTCCCTATGCCCATCCAGTCCTTTGCCTTTCTGCGAAGATGGCCAACAACAGTGACAAATACAATGACAGTTTCTATGATGGGGCATCTGTCCGTTGGGAATTAATCACTTCCATCAGCCAAATGTTGAAGGACTTTGCATTCTATTATCAATCCCCTAAAATATCCAATCATTCTTCTTTTGGGTTCTAGTGTATCTAGAGTAATGGGATATTTTCAGATCACTGATGTTCTTAATACTAGGCTGTCAGGGCCTGATCCAAAGCCTGTTCAAGTCAATGGGAGACTTTCAGCTGACTTCAGTAGACTGTGTATCAGACTCTAGTGTCGATTATTCTAATGTAGCAGGTTGGTATCCAAAGACTGAATTTTTTGGGACAAGGTAAAGGCTTCAATTTGTTCTGTTACTAAAAATGTACACATTGCTGCATGCTTGTAGTTAAACATTTCCTCCTTCTCTCTCTCCTTTCCATCTGTGTTTTACAGGCAAGGCTGTTCAACTAAAGAGACACCACTGCACACCATGTAAAAACCCTAAAAGAATCCCTGGGCCTCCTCAGAAACCAGGACCGCTTCCTCAGAGTTAAAGTGAACAGCCTCAGCAGCACGTAAAAGGCCTGCGGTCCATAGCAGTCTGGCTGCCGCCACATCTCATAATGTTTTTATTTGGTTTTGGGGCCCTCTGTGGGGGAATCATCCTTTCAGTAGATGAACAGGAGTGTATATGCTTTTCAGTCACTAATGTTCATCCATTCATAGCGTTCTCTCCTCTCCTTTGCATAAGGTTAAAACTCTCTAGCTGGGGTGCTAAAGCCTTTCTGTGAAGTGGGCTGTCGCTCGTCTTCAAGCTTTCTGCAGTTACACATCAGCCCTCCATTCCATTAGTGGATCTCTCCCAACAAGTGGTAGAGTGAACAGATACAGCTAGAAATCCTTCCACACCACCACTCTGTTTGACATAATTTTGGCACATAAATCTGTGCTGGTTGGGGATGGCCTGTTTGTTTTTCCCTATAGTCAGTTTTTTCCCCTAAACCCACATTTCTGGAAATGATTTATCTTAGATCAGCAAACGGATCACAATTTTAGACAGATGTCTGGGTGCTGAAATTTGCCTCTATGCAGAGGACCCGGATGAAGCCCATCAAGGCAACACTTAAGTCTTGCATGAGTGCTTAGAATTTGTGCTGGCCCCCTCCAGAGAGCTGAATTTCTTCCACATGAGAGAAAGCTCCACCTTTTGGGCAGGAGCTGATAACCAGGACAGAGGGGCAAACAGGTCAATTTGAAGTATTCATTAAGGACTTGATATAAAGCCAGTGGAAAGCTTTCCACTGACTTCATTGGGCTTTGGATCAAGCTCTAAAATGCAGATGCCTTATCTCTAGGATAATGGCATTACTTGGTTGATGAGCAATATTCAGAAAATGCCTTAACATTAATTATTTAACCCTGTTCTTTCTGAAATTCTAGGGCAATTGTTCCTCTAAGTACTCCTGAATTTGGTGTTTCATGGCACATAAACAAAAGCACATTTTGAAGGGGTGGAATAGAACGATACCAAGGCAGTGAAAATTGAGGACAACAGAAAATGCACTCAGACCTTATTGGCAGGGCTTGTTTGCAGTTAACTCTATAAGTACAGTGGTCCCCAGTTCAGACATTAGATGGGTTCCATCATTTTTTACATTTACATTTCTGCTTGGTGTTTAATATTCTCATTGTAATATAGGCTCGCTATCTCCATGCTCAGAAACTAAAGAATTGACTTTCAACGGAGATAGGCAAGTGCCAAATGTCATTAGTCTCAGAGGTCACAAATGTGAATCAGCTATTTGAATGTTCTAGTTCATTGGCACATACGTTAATTTCAGTTTTGTCATTGTTTCATAGTTTGCTGAATGAATCTCTCTAATACAAGTAAATGTAACACACGTGGATTGTGAGCTGTTTGGGGCAAGGAGGATGACTTACTGTCTAAAAATCACCATATAAATTTATGGATGAAGAAATTATTTTAAGTAGTAATAACCAGTACTGGGATTCTGGTCTCTAACATTAGTTTAACCCCATTCGTTTTCATCTCAAAGCAAGTGACATGTTTCTCTAAAAAAAATTAGCCCTTTAAAACAACATATTTGAAACTTAGTGTCAGCTGGGACAGATGTTGATGGTGGATGCTTCCACAATAACCCAATCCCAGTTGATGGGAGAAGGGGAAGAAAGAGAGTTTGAAACTGGATAACAAAAACTTAAGTTCAAAAATACATTAGCAATAGTAGAAAAATATATTCCGTGGAATTTTTCCCATTAAAGAGCCTGACTCTGCAAACTCTTACACATGTGAGTTCTTCTCCCTTACTTTATTTACATCTATAGTCAAACTGAACTCAGTAGGACTACTTGCATGACTAAAGTTACTTGAGTGCAGGAACATTTTCAGCATCTAATCCCTAAAGGAAAAACTAAAGTATTTTTACTACCTAGTAGCATGCAACTAGAATCTGCACGTGGCATAAGTTACAAGTACTTGTTCTTCCCTTTCTTTTCTCTTGGATTATGTATGTTTGGCATTACCTAGATCTAAAAATATTTTACTTACTGCATTTAAAATAGGCCAATAAATATATTATACAAAACCTAGGCGGACCAGATAGCAAGTATGAAAAATCGGGACGGGGGTGGGGGTGGGGGTAATAGGAGTCTATATAAGAAAAAGCCCCAAATACTGGGACTGTCCCTATAAAATCAGGACATTTGGTCACCCTAACAAAACCTATCCTAGCTTATCTTGCAAATGTATTAGGTTAAATACATTTAAGCAGAACAACCATGTACCCTACAAGATACAATAAAGATATTTTTGAATGATCCCTGTGTTTGCCTGAATAAGTGATGGACTCTGAGCTTCTGTGATTCCTGGAGTGACCCATGGGATAGTTCAATAACTGGACATTTGAAGGATGGTAGTAAGAGCAGTAATATTAGAAAGTAAACATCATGACACAGGCAGGAGTCTTTATCTGAAAAGGAGGAAGAAAGGTTTTGACTTCTTTCAAAATCAGTTATTAGAAGAAATAAAATGGTATACAATCATGTTTCTCTTATACCTGAAGGAATGAAAAGAAGATTATTATGTAGCCGATGGTCATTGTGTATTGTTTGTCCCCCTCTGTACTCAGTCCACAGAGGATGAAAGTCTGTTACCTCTCGGTGCTAGAGAGATTGCTTCTTTAGTTCAAGTTGTAGAGACTCATGATTTTAGCTTTGGTGGTCTCCAGTTCAATCCCTGCTGTTGGCCAAGACGGTGGTATTTACAACTGTGTCTACTTACTTAACAACAATATTGTACATGGATAACATTTCCTCTAATTGCTATGCACGCCCACCAGAGTAAAGGAACAAAATTAATTCTCTTCTCCCTTACTCCACCAAAAGATAAGTAAGTTATAGTTCATATACTAATTAAGAGCAATGAGTAGGTAAACAAAATAAACAAGGACAGAAGGGGCAAAAAATAAAATAAAAAACTCACTGCTTTTTGGTCAATAGGCCTTTTAAGTACAGAAGAATCAGGGGTCAGATGGGGGCCAGGCTACCCCATTCCAAATAACACCTACTGTACAAAAGCCCTGGTGACAGCAGGAGAAGACATAGGAGAGAGGAAGTGGTATCAAGGTAAGACTGAGTCTCAATGAGAAGAGACAGCTGTCTCTTTAAGGATCCAGGGCCAGGAGCCTTATAATGAAGGGTAGGGTAAGGTTTCCCTCCCTCCCAATCAACCAATTAATCCTCCAGCAAATCAAAACAAAACTCTATGGGGGAAAGCAGCACTTCAGGGTATGTCTACACTACGAAATTAGTTCAAATTTATAGAAGCCGGTTTTATTGAAATCGGTTGTATACAGCCGATTGTGTATGTCCACACAATAAAATGCTCTAGGTGCTCTAGTCGGCAGACTGCGTCCACAGTACGAGGCTAGCGTCGACTTCCGGAGCATTGCACTATGGGTAGCTATCCCACAGCTATCCCACAGTTCCCGCAGTCTCTGCCGCCCCTTGGAATTCTGGGTTGAGATCCCAATGCCCGGATGATGCAAAACAGTGTCGCGGGCGGTTCTGGGTACATGTCGTCAGGCCCCTCCCTCCCCCGTCACAGCAACGGCAGACAATAGATTCGCGCCTTTTTATCTGGGTTACCTGGGTTACCTGTGCAGACAACATGGAGCCCGCTCAGCACAGCTGAGCTCACCATCACCATATGTCCTCTGGGTGCCGGCAGACGTGGGACTGCATTGCTACACAGCAGCAGCTGCTAACTGCCTTTTGGCGGTAGACGGTGCAGTAGACTGGTAGCCTTCATCGGCGATCTGGGTGCTGGCAGCCGTGGGGCTTGCCTTTTGGCAGTAAATGGTGTATTATGACTGTTAGCCGGCCTATTACAAGTCGGGTCATCACACGTTAGCAGAGTCTTCCCTGAGCAGCAGCTCGTACAATAGGCCTGAAGACCATCGTCATACACCGCCCAGTATTTGCTGCCAAGCACCCAGAAAGATGCCGAGGGCTATCAGTCACGCTGCACCGTCGTCTTAAGATGTAAAAAATAGATTTTCTCTGTATTCATTTGCTTCCCCCTCCCTCCGTCAACAGGGTTTTCAGTTTAATCTTTGGGGGGGACCAGTCTGTGACAGTTGTTTGTGTCTCTCCCTGATGCACAGCCACCGTTCTTTATTTTAATTCCCTGTGCCTGTACGCCATGTCGTCACTCGGCCCCCCTCCCTCCTTCCCCTAGGCCGTCAGATACTACGTTTGCGCCACAGCTCGAGCCGAGAAGCGGTTCGCGCCTTTTCTTTGAATTCTGGGTTGAGATCCCAATGCCCGGATGATGCAAAACAGTGTCGCGGGCGGTTCTGGGTACATGTCGTCAGGCCCCTCCCCCCTCGTCACAGCAACGGCAGACAATAGATTCGCGCCTTTTTACCTGGGTTACCTGTGCAGACAACATACCACGGCAAGCATGGAGCCCGCTCAGCTCAGCTGAGCTCACCGTCACCATATGTCCTCTGGGTGCCGGCAGACGTGGGACTGCATTGCTACACAGCAGCAGCTGCTAACTGCCTTTTGGCGGTAGACGGTGTAGCATGAGTGATAGCCGTGGGGCTGGCAGCCGTAGTGCTGCATTGCACCAGCCCCTTGCAGGCGATGGTATATTATGACTGGTACCCGTCGTCGTCGTACTGGTATGGCTGTCAATCATGGCCACCTGGGCAGACATGCTACTGTTTCGATGATGACGGTTACCAGTCATAATATACTATTTTCTGCCAATTGCCCAATATTGTCTGCTAAGCACCCAGAAGAGGCCGAGGGCGATGCTGGGTGCTGGCGGACGTGGGGCTGGCAGACGTGGGGCTGCATTGCTACACAGCAGCAGCCCCTTGCCTTTTGGCAGATGATGGCATATTATGATTGGTACCCGTCATCGTCATACTGGTATGGCTGTCACTCATGCTGCAGCGTCGGCTGCCACCTTAAAATGTAAAAAATAGATTTGTTCTGTGTTCATTTGCTTCCCCTTCCTCCGTGAAATCAACGGCCTGCTAAGCCCAGGGTTTCCAGTTTAATCTTTGGGGGGACCATTCTGTGTGACAGTTGTTTGTGTTTCTCCCTGTTCCTGTACCTGTACGCCATGTCGTCACTCGGCCCTCCCTCCCTCCCGCCCTCCTTCTCCTGGTCCATCAGATACTACTTTCGCGCCTTTTTTCTGACCAGGCGCCATAGCTAGCACTGGGATCATGGAGCCCGCTCAGATCACCGCGGCAATTATGAGCACTATGAACACCACGCGCATTGTCCTGGAGTACATGCAGAGCCAGAACATGCCAAGGCGAAACCCGGACCAGGCGAGGAGGCGATTGCAGCGCGGCGACGAGAGTGATGAGGAAATTGACATGGCCATAGACCTCTCACAAGGCTCAGGCCCCAGCAATGTGGAAATCATGGTGTTACTGGGGCAGGTTGATACCGTGGAACGCCGATTCTGGGCCCGGGAAACAAGCACAGACTGGTGGGACCGCATCGTGCTGCAGGTATGGGACGATTCCCAGTGGCTGCGAAACTTTCGCATGCGTAAGGGCACTTTCATGGAACTTTGTGACTTGCTTTCCCCTGCCCTGAAACGCCAGGATACCAAGATGAGAGCAGCCCTCACAGTTGAGAAGCGAGTGGCAATAGCCCTGTGGAAGCTTGCAACGCCAGACAGCTACCGGTCAGTCGGGAATCAATTTGGAGTGGGCAAATCTACTGTGGGGGCTGCTGTGATCCAATTTGCCAGGGCAATGAAAGACCTGGTGATAGCAAGGGTAGTGACTCTGGGCAACGTGCAGTCAATAGTGGATGGTTTTGCTGAAATGGGATTCCCAAACTGTGGCGGGGCCATAGACGGAACCCATATCCCTATCTTGTCACCGGAGCACCAAGCCACCGACTACATAAACCGCAAGGGGTACTTTTCAATGCTGCTGCAAGCCCTGGTGGATCACAAGGGACGTTTCACCAACATCAACGTGGGATGGCCGGGAAAGGTACATGATGCTCGCGTCTTCAGGAACTCTGCTCTGTTTCGAAAGCTGGAGGAAGGGACTTTCTTCCCGGACCAGAAAGTGACCATTGGGGATGTTGAAATGCCTATCGTGATCCTTGGGGACCCAGCCTACCCCTTAATGCCATGGCTCATGAAGCCATACACAGGCAGCCTGGACAGGAGTCAGGACCTGTTCAACTACAGGCTGAGCAAGTGCCGAATGGTGGTGGAATGTGCATTTGGACGTTTAAAAGCGCGCTGGCGCAGCTTACTGACTCGCTCAGACCTCAGCGAAAAGAATATCCCCATTGTTATTGCTGCTTGCTGTGCGCTCCACAATATCTGTGAGAGTAAGGGGGAGACATTTATGGCGGGGTGGGAGGTTGAGGCAACTCGCCTGGCCGCTGATTACGCGCAGCCAGACACCAGGGCGGTTAGAGGAGCACAGCAGGGCGCGGTGCGCATCAGAGAAGCTTTGAAAACGAGTTTTGTGACTGGCCAGGCTACTGTGTGAAACTTCTGTTTGTTTCTCCTTGATGAACCCTCCAACCCCCCCCCCGACCCGGTTCACTCTACTTCCCTGTAAACCAACCACCCCACCCCACCCTCCCCTCCCCTCCCGCTTGCAGAGGCAATAAAGTCATTGTTTTTTCACATTCATGCATTCTTTATTAGTTCCTTACAGAGGTAGGGGGATAATTGCCAAGGTAGCAGGGATGGGTGGGGGAGGAGGGATGGAAAAGGACACACTGCATTTTAAAACTTTAACTCTTATTGAAGCCCAGCCTTCTGATGCTTGGGCGATCATCTGGGGTGGAGTGACTGGGTGGACGGAGGCCCCCCCACCGTGTTCTTGGGCGTCTGGGTGACGAGGCTATGGAACTTGGGGAGGAGGGCTGTTGGTTACACAGGGGCTGTAGCGGCGGTCTCTGCTCCTGCTGCCTTTCCTGCAACTCAACCATACGCTCGAGCATATCACTTTGATGCTCCAGCAGATGGAGCATTGCCTCTTGCCGTCTGTCTGCAAGCTGACGCCACCTATCGTCTTCAGCCCGCCACCTCTCCTCTCGTTCATGTTGGACTTTTCTCATCTCCGACATTGACTGCCTCCACGCATTCTGCTGTGCTCTATCAGCGTGGGAGGACATCTGCAGCTCCGTGAACATCTCGTCCCTCGTCTTACGTTTTCTCTTTCTAATGTTCACGAGCCTCTGCGAAGGAGAAACATTTGCAGCTGGTGGAGGAGAAGGGAGAGGTGGTTAAAAAAGACACATTTTAGGGAACAATGGGTACACTCTTTCATTACAAGGTCGCATATTTCGGCTTGCAGGCAGCCATCGTAGGCCACAGTGTTTTGGCTTATTTAACCTTCTTAACATGCGGGAAAGGTTGCAAACAGCAGCGCATTTCCCATCTCAAGGATGAATTGGGTTGTCCATTTAAAATGGGGTTTCAATGTAAAAGGAGGGGGCTGCGGTTTCCCGGTTAACATGCGGCACAAACACAAGTAAACCACCCCCCCCCCCCCCACACACACACACGATTCTCTGGGATGATCACTTCACCCCTCCCCCCCACCGCGTGGTTAACAGCGGGGAACATTTCTGGTCCGAATAGCAGGAACGGGCGCCTCTGAATGTCCCCCTTAATAAAATCACCCCATTTCAACCAGGAGAGCTTTCTGGAGATGTCCCTGGAGGATTTCCGCTCCATCCCCATACACGTTAACAGACTTGCTTGCTTTTTTTTGTAATGTTTACAAATATTTACAAAGTTACACTCACCAGAGGTCTCCTGTGTGCCCTGAGGGTCTTGGGTGAGTTCGGGGGTTACTGGTTCCAGGTCCAGTGTCACAAACATATCCTGGCTGTTGGGGAAACCGGTTTCTCCGCTTCCTTGCTGCTGTGAGCTACCTACAGTACCTCCATCGTCATCTTCCTCGTTCCCCGAACCGTCTTCCCTGTGTGTTTCTCCAGTGAGAGAGTCATAGCACACGGTTGGGGTAGTGGTGGCTGCACCCCCTAGGATCGCATGCAGCTCCGCGTAGTAGCGGCAAGTTTGCGGCTCTGCCCCGGACCTTCCGTTTGCTTCTCTGGCTTTGTGGTAGGCTTGCCTTAGCTCCTTAATTTTCACGCGGCACTGCTGTGTGTCCCTGTTATGGCCTCGGTCCTTCATGGCCTTGGAGATCTTTTCTAATACTTTTCCATTTCTTTTACTGCTACGGAGTTCAGCTATCACTGCTTCATCTCCCCATATGGCGAGCAGATCTCGTACCTCCCGTTCGGTCCATGCTGGAGCTCTTTTGCGATCCTGGGAGGACTCCATGACGGTTACCTGTGCTCTCCACGCTGGGCAAACAGGAAATGAAATTCAAACCTTCGCGGGTCTTTTCCTGTCTACCTGGTCAGTGCATCTGAGTTGAGAGCGCTGTCCAGAGCGGTCACAATGAAGCACTGTGGGATAGCTCCCGGAGGCCAATAACATCGAATTCCGTCCACACTACCCCAATTCCGACCCGCAAAGGCCGGTTTTATCGCTAATCCCCTCGTCGGAGGTGGTGTAAAGAAACCGGTTTAAAGGGCCCTTTAAGTCGAAAGAAAGGGCCTCGTTGTGTGGACGTGTCCAGGCTTAATTCGGTTTAACGCTGCTAAAGTCGACCTAAACCCGTAGTGTAGACCAGGCCTAAGACTCTCTGCTCTCAGTGAGGGAGGACTCCTGGAGTGAGACACTGCTCTGCTGGTGAACTAGCAACCCCCCTGGAAGTCTTCATGCCAGGCTGTGGGAGAACAATGAGAAACTACTCCACCCAGAATACACACTGGCTGCTTTCAAGGTTTGAGTTTAAAATAATTTTGATTTTAAAAGACGTTGTCAGCCAGGCCACATGGGGCTGGTGCCAGGAAATGTAAAGAGCCCACCCAGAAAGACAGGCTCCAGGCAGTCAGCCCACTACAGTCTTGATCGAGTTCACCAATGTACAGATACAGAACAAGAGCGTTGCCATCTTACTTCTCACTCAGAACCTGACCCGGAGCCCAGTGAAATCAATAGAGAGACTCCCACTGATTTCAATGGATATTGGATCCAACCCTAAGTGCTCACCTTATGATTCCACTTCATGCATCATTGCTATGGCACACATCATATTAGTCATTTCACAGTCCAACACCAGCTGAGCACAGAAGTCTGGAATTTTTAAAGGGTGCACTATTAAGAAAACTCATAGAATCATAAGACTGGTAGGGACCTCTAGAGGTCTTCTAGTCTAGTTCCCCTGCACTCATGGCAGGACTAAGTATTATCTAGACCATCTCTGACAGGTGTTTAGCTAACCTGCTCTTAAAAATCTCCAATGATGGAGATTCCACAACCTCCCTAGGCAATTTATTCCAGTGCTTAACCACCATGACAGGAAGTTTTTCCTAATGTCCAGCCTAAACCTCCCTTGCTGCAATTTAAACCCATTGTTCCTTGTCCTATTCTCGGAGGTTAAGGAGAACATTTTTTCTACCTCCTCCTTCTAACAAACTTTTATGTACTTGAAAACTGTTATCACGTTCCCCCCTCAGTCTTCTCTTCTCCAGACTAAACAAACCCTGTTTTTTCAATCTTCCCTCATAGGTCATGTTTTCTAGACCTTTAATCATTTTTGTTGCTCTTCTCTGGACTGTCTCCAATTTGTCCACATCTTTCCTGAAATTTGGTGCCCCAAACTGGACACTATATTCCAGTTGAGGTCTAATCAGCATGGGATAGAGAGGAAGAATTACTTCTTGTGTCTTGCTTATAAACTATGGCTAATACATCCCAGAATTATGTTTGCTTTTTTGCAACAATGTTACACTGTTGACTCATATTTAGCTTGTGACCCACTATGACCCCCAGATCCCTTTCTGCAGTACTCCTTCCTAGGCAGTCAGCTCCCAGTTTGTATGTGTGCAACTGCCTGTTCCTTCCAAAGTGGAGTACTTTGCATTTGTCCTTTATTTAATTTCATGCTATCTATTTCAGACCATTTCTCCAGTTTGTCCAGGACATTTTGAATTTTAATCCTATCCTCCAAAGCACTTGCAATCCCTTGCAGCTAGGTATCATCTGCAAACTTGATAAGTGTACACTCTATGCCATTATCTAAATTATTGACAAAGATATTGAACAGAACTGGGAATCCAGTCAATTTGCCCTTTTAGCTTGATTGTGAGCCACTGATAACTACTCTCTGAGAATGGTTTTCCAACCAGTTATGCACCCACTTTATAGTAGCTCCATCTAAGTTGTATTTTACTAGTTTGTTTATGAGAAGATCATGTGAGACAGAACCAAAACCTTACTAAAGTCAAGATATACCATGTCTACCGCTTCCCCTCATCCACAAGGCTTGTTACTCTGTCAAAAAAAGCTTGGCTTAACACAATTTGTTCTTGACAAATCCATGCTGATTGTTACTTATCACCTTATGATCTTCTAGATGTTTGCAAATTGATTGCTTAATTATTTGCTTCATTATCTTTGTGGGTGCTGAAATTAAGCTGACTGGTCTGTAATTCCCTGGGTTGTCCTTTATTTCCTGAGAAACAAACATCTGGGAAGTTTACTCAACAGGCAGGGATGTTTTTTCTCATTCCATGGAAAAAACCTTAACTGATAAGCTCTTATGCCCCAAATCAGACAGCTGGGCCCACCAGAAACGCACAGTTGGCTGAGTCACTGCTACTTCATTTGTAGAACTCTCTCAAATATTAGTTCCTCTCTTTCCAGTGCCTGTGGGGGAAAGCGAGCATTCCCCATACAACTCACCCACCATGCTATAACTTCTTCTCACTGCTCTCCTATGGTATGTTTTCTTTTTCATCCCAAAGTCACTTGTGCCCCGATTCAGAGCCTGTAACTAATACTGTAAGATTTAGTACTGAACTATCAATTTTATTGATTGTGTCCTGCCTGGCAGCTGATCTACACAGTACTGCGTAAACACCACTAAGGGGTCTTGCCCTTCCAGGTGCTGAAGGTTCTGATCTGGCAGCTATTGGCACTGAAGAAATTCCCTAAGTATGAGTTCTTTCCTCTCAAGCATGTAAATGCAGGAGTGAAAGCATTCTCTCTTTCCTGGAAAAGCAGAAAGATGGGTTTGGGAATAGGGTTGACGTTTGAGCTCCTGAGTCATAGACCAACCCTCAATATTTATTTTTGTCTCATCTGTATTTCCTTATAAACTCCTTCAGGTGAAGGAAGATTAATGTCCCATTTTCTACTTGACTCACCTTCTGTGCAGGAATGGCTAAGGACAGGGATTTGCTGTGGGATAATCATCTTATAGTCATAACACCATCTGTCCAGCCTACAAAAGTGTAAACCAAGAAATTGGGTCACTGAGTGTCATTGAGAGCAGCCAAACTGAGAACATACTCATCTTGCTGTATGAAGTGTTCTTGTAGCTGTGTTGGTCCCAGGATATTACAGAAACAATGTGGGTGAGGTAATATCTTTTATTGGACCAATTTCTTTTGGTGAGAGAGACCAGCTTTCCCATCATGACACACACACAAAAATTCTGGAATTGCAACATACTGGTTCCAATTTCTGAAGCTGAGTCAAACCACCTGCTAGTCATGTTCCTGAGAGCTGGTTAGCACTTGTTATAGAAATACAAAGCAGATGTCCATGAGGGAGTTAAAGCTACTCATGTTGGAGGAGAGACATTCAAGACCAAACTTTCAGAAAAGGAAGGATGAATTAGTTTGTATGCAAAAAATAGATGCACAACATGTATCCATAATTACAAGTGCAAAATGGGCTGTTGTGAATGGAAATAGACAATTATAGCCTGCTAAACTATCCATTTGCATGTGCAACTGTGGTAAATGTAGTATTTGAGTACGCTGAAGGGAACAAATATTTCCTGAGTCCTAGGCTCCCTGAATACAAATGTTAACTTTATCTAAATACTAACCATCTTCCCCCTCCCTACTTATAAGGTGGCTGTCTGCTATGAGTAAAGGGGCTTCAGTATTCAGCAATGTCAATCCAGCAAATTTTGCTACCCTAACACTTTTGAAAGGGGGACTATCTAAAGGTCATTAGGAACCAAGGCCCCCAATTAAAATCTAGCAGAACTTATTTTGGATTGTACTTTTCTGAATTAGGTGGGCAGGAGGTTCTCCTCACTTTTTCTTTTTGTTCCTCCTCCAAAGGCTCTTTATTGTACTGACCCAGCCAAGGATTAAACACAAATCCCTCCAGGATCAAAGCTGTTCTTGGGCAAAGGGCTACCTTGAATGAGATGTTCCTCTTGTAGTGTATTCACCTCCCAAGACAGCTCAGAGCCCACCACACTACCAGCCCCCAAAGAGATTGTTAACTGACTATCTTTCCAGCCTACACCTCCATGCCTAAGGTATTAAGCTGACTTCCTGGGTGATATTTGCATAAGGCCTAATCTGTAAAGTTAAGATCTCCCCCATAATTATCTTCCATTTCCCCCACCACATGCTTCTCATCAATAATTGACAAGTATAACCTTGACATTTCCCCCCCAATTTCATTGTATACTGTGTTCACATGTTTCTTAGTAGATTTATTACAGCAGCTGAATAGGTAACTATGCCTCTTTGATGAGCCTACTGGAAAGTTCCAGCAGTAGTGGTGGTTGTTTGGTTTGTTTGTCTTTCCTTGGACACCTGGCTCATGCAAACCTGCCTGTGTAGCAGCAGGAAGAGGAGGGTTCCTTTCATCTTAATAAGGAAGAAATGCCGTTAAGGAGCTGGAAAGGAATGTTGCTGATTTCTGGTAAGTTTTTATTGAAAGAGAGTCATTTCTCTAAGTTCCAGTCAGAAATCATGTATGCTGTGTAAATGTGAAGGTCAGATTTAAGAGCTTTGGCTTTTCATATGTAGAATGTAGCTATTTTCATAATAAAGCATTAGGTCAGGTAAGTGCTGGCCATTTAACCATCTCCATGTCTCAGATGAACCAGTTAGACTCAACAAAACCCCAAAGGAAAATATGCCCTAAGAGAAAGTTGGGATATACTAGCACAGAGCAACTATATGCTTTCACTTCCTGATACTTTATGGTCTGGCCTTTATTGCTTAATGTGCCTAACAAGGGTGTGGCTTGGGTTATCTGAGTTTTTTATAGCTTCAGGGGTACAGACCAGGGGTGAAAGTAACTTAAAGGACTTACCGGCACTCCAGAGTCCTGTGGGGGGTGGGGGGCTCAACTGGAAGGGGCGTGGCCGCTACTGGAAGAGGTGGGCCTTTAAATCCCACGGCTTTTAAATCGGGATTTAAAGGGCTCGGGGATCCGGCTGAAGCTAGGAGCCCCGGGCCCTTTAAATCACCCCTGGAGCTACCAGTTGCAGAGGCAGCTGGGAGCCCTGGGGTTTGGGCAGGGGTGAAAGTAACTTACATTTCTTACCCATATGGCCCAATCGCAAGCAAGCAACCCACCTCTCCTATGTACTTCATGGATCCCTCCCATTGCATGACATAGATATAGAAAATAAAGCTGCTACTACTACTAAAAATACTGTTTGTAATAAAACTTTAATATTGGAATAAACCTGAAAAAGTGAAAACTCACTGTCACATTTTTCTCCATGTCTTCCCTCCTCCTCCAGCCAGGCTGCCGATGCTAGGCCGTGCTTTCCCCCTGCCTGGCACTCAGCAGCGGCTTCAGGGACTCCCCTCTAGCTTGCAGTAGGGAGCAGGGATACTGGCTGAGGGAGGGAGAAGCCTGCCTCCTGCATAAGAACTGTTTAAACTCAGCTGTTCCCTGAGTGGTTCAGCCCCCGGGGTTAGGAGCCGTTTCTGGCATCCTTGTTAATTTCACTCCCAGTCATTGGGGGGGGGGGGGGGAAATGGGGGGAAGGTGTGTGTGTGACCATGGCAGGGGCAGTTCTTTTCTGCCCCCTGGATGAGGGGATCTCCAATACTACTATAATACAATAGTAGGGGCCGGTTGCTGGGGTCAGGGCAGTCGGCGGCAGGCTGCAGCTGCATTGTTTGTGACATACACATACATTCCCTGTGGGGAAGGTGCCAGTGCCCTTTTAAGGGGTGGAGGGGGAAGGGAGACAAGTATTTATGGGCTAACACACCTCAGGAACTTCTGCTTAATGTGTGCTGCTTAATGGAGTCCGTCCTTCCCCAGGGGGCTGTTTGTTGGTCCAACTCCTACACTAAAGAGCTATCTTTTTTGAGAGATCCATCCATACTGTACATATACATTTAAAATATACCTGGATCAGAGTAGATTTAGATCTGTGAAGCAAGACAAGAAGATTTTGTTTTCCCAGGAAGACATTCATGTGAATGTTCCAAAGTTAGCTTTTGAGTGCCATACGGTACCCCCACATGGTAATCGTGCGGGCTTGCTATTTACAACTGCCTCAAACAAAGCCAATCAAAGCACACGTGAAGAAAGGTCTTCCAATTATAAGAACTTAATTAACAATTTGTCAGTTTTGAATCCCGAAAAATGGCAAGAGAATCCAGAGAATCCCCATTTTGGAGAAAAGGAAATAAGAGCATTGGCTGATCAACTGAGGGATTTGTTGAATTCCAGGCTTTTGGAGGAAAAAACATTCCTGGTAAACTTACTTGTCCTTGCAGTGGACACCCTTGCTGCAAGCAATGCTGACTGCAAAAGGGGATTAAGTGCGATGAACATGAACAGTGAAACAGACTGCACTTAACACTTGTCATGTGGTGGACTTGCTATTCATTTCATGTGTGGGACCTCCTTATACTCAATGGAATCCCATGCCATATGTGAAATTGTGGCTTGGAAAGGGCCGACGTGCAGCACATTCATCTCGAGGTATGGCACGACAACAGGGAGAGCAGCTATATGTCCCAATGTGGGAGTTGCTATAAGGATGCTTTGCTCCATCCAGTCCTTCCCATGGATGCCCCTTTCTTGCCCCCGCTGGGCTGGCCCCCTCACACCTTCCACGTGCCAGGACTGAGCCAGGGATGGGGTGGCTTTGCTGTGGGTAGTGGTTCCCGTTGGAGCTGCAGCCCCCACCTACCACCCCCTTTTGCTTGTGTTGTTGCTGCTGCATGCCCCCCAGACCTCCGTCTCCTCCCCTGTCTCCCGGGCAGCTCCCTCCCACAGCCTGGAAGAGAGAACAGCAGCTGCTGAGGCTGGAAGTTTTCCTGGGGACACCATTAAGCAGCAACCCAAAAGCTGGGTGCCCACAGATGTGCTGGCAGTACCCAGCCAGAGCTTGCCTCTTACAGAAGTTCCTGAGGTGTGAGCAGCAGAAATACTGTCTCCCCTGTCCCTGCACCCCTCAAAAGGGCACTGGCGCCCTCCTCACAGGATAGTAATACATACAGTATGTATATGTATGTGTATGAATGTGTCAAACAATGCAGCTGCACCCTGCCACCAACCCGCAGCGATCCCCAACAACCGGCCCCTGTGGGCTGCTGCTGCCTGCAGAGAGCCAGCAGATGCCGCTGGGCTGGGTCTGCCAAGGAGTAAGTAACCAAGGCAAAAAACATAGCCAGCCAGCCAGGGAGGGAGCCAGGGGGGCAAGGGACTGCGTTGCCCCATGTCCACTAGTGCCCTGCTTTCCCTAGATCCTCCCTATTTCCTAGCAAGTCAGATATCAAGGATTTTTTAATCTCCCTTCCAGGCATAAGAGTGCAGGGGACACACACCCATGGGTGGCTAGTAGTAGGCAGGGCCGGCTCTAGGTTTTTTGCCACCCCAAGCAAAAAAAATGTTGGCTGCCCCCCATCCCAGCCCTGGGGTCCTCGCCAGACCCCCCTGCTGCCCCAGCCCTGGGCTCTTCCCCCCCCCCCGCACCCTCCTTCCGCTGCAGCTCTGGGTCACTGGTAGCTCTCTCCCACAGCAGGTCATTCAGCAGGAATTTTAGATGTGCACAGAACACAGACAGGATTCTATATGCATCCGAAGAAGTGGGCTGTAGTCCACGAAAGCTTATGCTCTAATAAATTTGTTAGTCTCTAAGGTGCCACAAGTACTCCTGTTCTTCTTTTTGCGGATACAGACTAACACGGCTGCTACTCTGAAACAGACAGGATTGGTTCCCATATGGTTACAGAACTGCCGTAAAGTGGAACAATTTTCAGCTTGTGTGACTGGAGGATATCTGGATGCATATTATGACTGTCCTACATAAATGAAGAAAAGTTGAGGTGCCTTTTATTATTCTTTTGTTCCACTCTTTCTTTCTATGGGGAATTTGCCAATGCAATATCACTGTCTTCCTTTTAAACAAACAAACAAAGGCAATGGCTGTTGCAAATACCAATTCCAGTCCTAATAACCACTGGGAAGCATTTCTTGCTCAATTTTATCCTACATTTTCTACAGCAAGTTACAGTGGATCAGTATATTTGATTTGGGGGAAATGAAGTAACAGCTGCCCAAACTGAGCTTGAGCACTCCTGAATTTTGAGGTGTTCAAATCTGGAAGGCAGGTGCTGGGGAGTGGGGGGGAGCGGGCTGTGGCTCTGCGGGGGAGCACGGCAGCATATATGCAGCAGTGTGTCTGGCGCTGCGTGGAGCCAAACACACTGGTCTGAGTGGCACGGTAAGGGGGTGGGGGGGTTGGATGGGGCGGAGGTTTGGGGTGGGCAGTCTGGGGCAGGGAGAAGGGGGGGGTTAGATGGGTCAGGGGTTTGAGGGGGCAGTCAGGGGACAGGCAGCGGTTGGATAGGCATGGGAGTCCCGGGAGTTTGTCAGGGGACAGGTAGGGGGTGGGGGTCCTGAGGGGAAGTTGGGGGGGGTCTCAGGAGGGGGCAGTTGGGGACAAGGAGAAGGGAGGCTTAGATAGGGGGTGGGATCCTGGGGGGCAGTTAGGGGCAGGGGTCCCGGGAGGGGGTGATCAGGGAGCAGGAGGGATTGGATGGGTTGGGGTTTCTGTCGGGGGCAGTCAGAGGGAGTAGATAGGGGCAAGGTGGGGCTATCCTCCCTCCCCGTGGAGTGTCCTATTTTTTGAATGTTAAAAATATGGTATCCCTACTCACAGTGCAGCTCTCCATTCACTGCAGCACAAGGTCTCAGCTACATCACTCCCTCCCCTTCTTTCCTGTTGGTAGTGGCCAAGGGAATGCTGGGAAATGTAATTCTTTCCCTGCTCCAGGGCTGGCTCTATAGGCAGGGAGCTAACCAAGGAACTACAGCTCCCAGGGACCCTGTTGGTTCTCAGCTCCCATGCTGGATCCCTGCCGCCCCTGCAAATGGGCTGCCCCAAGCACATGCTTGCTTTGCTGGTGCCTAGAGCGGCCCCTGGTAGTAGGGGAAGGCAGGGGTGAATGAAGGACAGCTGGAATAGCCTTCATGAAATATACAAGATATTTAGAGAAAGTTTTGTCAATTTCAGACTCTGCACTGTGCAGGCAGGACAAAACAAAAAGATCTGAGATTGCGCCCTATGTCCTAAGGACATTTCAGGTGTTTAGATCAATATATAAAGAAGGTGGAATGAAAACTACTATTTCTTTCAAAGGAGGCACAATAACTTCCCTGAATATCCAGTTTTCCCCTCCATTCCCTTTGTGGTTTTGTCTATGGGGGCTATTTGCTTTCCCTGTGAATCTTTAGTTGCTTTAGCAAAATTGCTTTGCCCAAAATAAACCCTGATCATCATAACACATCTTCCCACCATGTTCTCCATGTTTTTTGTGATTTTATTTTATTTTATTTTTTTTTATTTAAACAGTAATATTTCAAAGAGGATCTGCAAGCAGTTTGGACATCACAACTATGATCCTCTGCTGGAGAGGGAATGGGATAGATTTGAACTTGGTAATGGTTCCTGATTTTGATTGTATTTTTGTGTATAAGAGATGCCCCCATCCCGGGGGCAGAAAACTGCTCCTGTCATGGTCACACACACCGTTCCCTTCCCCTTCCCCTCTCTCACCCCCCCCAGCAAATGTGAGTGAAATTAACAAGCATGCCAGAAACGGCTCCTAACCCCGGGGGCGCATGGAACAGTTGAGTTTAAACCTTTCTTATGCAGGGGGCAGGCTTCTCCCCCCTTCAGCCAGTCTCCTTTTCTTAACGGTCCTCCGTACCGGCCCATACCAGCTTACTTTCACCTCTGGTACAGATCCAGGTGTTATTTTAGTCAACTGTACATTAATATGGTAGATCTAGGGCCTGTTTCAACAGGGGCACAAATATAAGGCACCAGGGACAGCAGGTGTTCAGCAGAGGGGCAAAGGGATGCCAAGAGTGAATGAATGGTGCTCTAAAGAAGAGGAAGGAAGAGGAGGGAATATCATGAAACTTCAACTGGATTGAGGGACGGTCTTGCTTCGGTAACATGTTTGCTAAGCCTTAATATTAAATCGCAGAGCTGCCCAGCTACCATTCTGATAAGCAAGCAAGAAATGCCAATAAAAAAATTAACTTACATTCCATGTTAGCTTCCTTTACAGAATCCTTTCATTATTTATTTTTAACACTTTATCTGACACCATTACCTGGAGGAGGTGATCTGAGCTGCTGACCTGTGGCACAGCACAGCCAATGAGGACACAAATCAGGATATGGAGCATAGCAGAGTAAGCTTGTGACACTGGTAAGAGGGAAGTGGAGTTTGGCTGTCTGAGCCGCTCAACAGTGGGGAGGTCCAGTCTGTGGCATGACTGTGTACAGATTAGGAAGAGATTGGTTCTTTCTGAAGGGAAAATAGAAATGCATGTGATTCCGCACTTACTGTCTGTCCCAGATTCTCAGCCACGCTCTGGCTACTTTATGCTAGAATATATAAATTGGGTTTTGTCACCCTCCCACTTGCCCTTTAGTCATGTGCTTGCTCTTTTTGTTGTTTTATTATTCCCCAGGGGATCTGTAGGTGCCACTGATTGGGCAATACTACACATCTCAGTTTAAGGTTTATTCACACAAGTAGGGAGCGGGGGCAGAGTGGAAGGAACCTATGGCAGAGAGAACCCAGAGTTCTATTGTTCTTGATTCCATTCCCACCCAACCTTTGCTGACCGGAGAAACCAGCAGCTGCTCCTCTCTGATCACATTTCCTGCTGGTGAAGGGTTTTTAAGGTGGTTTTATACTCCTGCTCTGATATCACAATAACATCTAAGCATGGATGGCTATGAAAATAAACTTCTTATATAAAGGACAAGAGGTACTGAAACCTGTAAAGGCTTCCTGGGTAACCTTTGCTGGAATCCCCCTTAAGACTTTCTATTACAGTTTTTGCTTCTGAATGTTAGCTAGATTCAAAACACTAGTTAAAAGATTGAATACAATAATAAATATGTGCACACAGAAAACTTGTCTCTCATTAACCCCTACCAGAGCACAGGCCATAGTCAGTTCAGGCATCCCTCTACTGCATTATAGTTAAACTCAAACCTTTTCAAAGGGAATATCAGTGAAAGAGGCACAGGAATGTGTGAGAGAGGGAGTTAGTTCAGACCCCGTTGCACCTGCAGCTGATATAGACATCCTGGAATTAATTCATTTTATACCTGATCACTGTTTGTTTTTTCTTCCAGATCAGTGATTCTTTTCTCATTAAATTGGAAAACAGAGATTTTTTTTTTTAGAAACCTTTAAACCTGTCAAATAAAACTCCAATCCAGCCACATTTTATGTATGTCCTTAACTTTGCATAAGTGGGTAGTCCCAGTGAAGTCAATGGGCTATTCATATGCATACAGTTAAGCACCCATAACTGCTTTAGAAAATCTTGGCCTTTCTTTTAGACCACTGTTGCAGATCCCCGTCTGAATAAGTGCAGTGACTCTCAATCATTTGGTTTTTCAGCTTTCACCATGGAAATGCTGCAGAGTTGTAAAGTTAGAATCACTGTAACATCTCATAGGAGATGAAAATGTGAAGGCAGAAGCCTGTGTTAATAATACAAATATCTTTGTTAATTAAGAAAAGTAGTAAGAAAAAGGAAGAGACCATTCAAAAACCCATAAATGAAATGAAGTTTACCACAACAGTATCTGGATGATTTTTACTAGTGTAAAAGCCCCTCTTTAAAAGTCAGGGGTGAGGGGGAGGGCTTGTGGGTTTTTTTTAAATGTACTGATTTTTTTTTAATGGTTACATTTCTATTGCTCCAGAGAACACTAGCTATGGGTTTAGAATGGTTGAAATGTAGTATATTATTGATCTCTTATCTTCATTGTTAAACATAGCAAAGTTAAGCAAGTAAGCACTAAACCCGAGTTTAACTGTGCCTCAGATAAAGTTGTATTGACCCTTCATATTCCAACAGTAAACATCTTTAGCTAAGTGACTGGAAGACAGAACCCAATAAGCAGAATGACAGCCTCACCTGAAAGCCTCACCAGCAAAAGCACATATGCATGTGCTTAACTTTAAGGCATGTAGCTCCATTGACCCATTTTTTAAATAAATTCTCTTTGACTTCTGTGAGGGTACAGTTTGGCCAATGCTGAGCGTTTTTTAAAATCCTGCCCTGAACCTTGAAAAAGGAGATCAACTGGGTTGTTGTGACTATAACCTGATACTCTCTCTTTGGACTTAGTCCACCCTACCTCACAGAACTGTTGTCTCACTGCTCCCTTCCCAAACCTGTTTACTGTGACAAAAACAATGTCAAGAGGGGTGACTTGATCACAGTTTTAAGAACCCACAGGGGAACAAAAATTGGCTCTTCAGTCTAGCAGACAAAGGTGTAACAAGAGCTGGAAGTTGAAGCTAGACAAATTCAGAGTAGAAATACGGCATGCACACAGTCATGGTCATTAACCATTTCTGAACCATTTCCCAAGGATTGTGGTGGATTCTCCATAGGGTTACCATTCGTCCGGATTCCCCCGGACATGTCCGGCTTTTTGAGCTAAAAATAGTGTCCGGGGGGAAATTGTAAAGGTCTGGACCTTCCCCCCGCCCCCCCTCTCCCCCCCATGCAGAGCACACGCGGCTAACAGGGCAGCTGGCCGGATGGTGCCACTTGCATGGGGCTCCGACAGCCAGAGAGAGTCTCTCCTCCCCCCTGCAGCAGAGATCACTCCCTCCCTCCCTGCATTCGCAGATCGCCTCCGGCAGTCTGGAGCTCCTCCCCCGCTCCTCAGCGTGCCGGGACCAATGGCTCAGGCCGTTCCTGAGCAAGCTCAGAGACATTAGGCGAAGGCCAACAACAAGGGAGCCAGGGGGTCGGAGAAGGGGCAGGGAGGTTTTGGAGGGGGCAGTCAAGAGACGGGGGGGGGAGTTATGGGAGTGGGGGTGTGGATAAGGTTTTGGGCAGTCAGGGTACAGGTGGGGGTAGGGTCCTGGGGGATATTGGGGGGGGGGGGGCTGAGGGGGGGGCAGTTAGGGGACAAGGAACAGGGGGNCTTAGGGAGGGGGTGGAGTCCTGGGGGGCAGTCAGGGGACAAGGAGTGGGGGGGGGGTGGCAGGGGTGGGGAGAGGGATCGGAGCAGTCAGGGGACAGGGAGCAGAGGGGTTTAGATGGGTCGGGAGTTCTGGGTGGGGGGGCTGTCAGGGGGTGGAGATTGGTTGGATGGGGCGTGGGAGTCCCGGGGTCTGTCTGGGGGTGGGGGTGTAGATAAGGGTTGGGGCAGTCAGGGTACAGGTAGGGGGTAGAGTCCTAGGGGGCCAGTTAGGATGGGGGGAGGGTTTCAGGAGGGTGCAGTCAGGGGACAAGAGGCAGGGAGGCTTAGGTAGGGGGTGGAGTCCTGGGGGGCAGTTAGGGGCAGGGGTCCCAGGAGGGGGCAGTCAGGGGACAAGGAGCAGGGGGAGGGTTGGGGGTTCTGAGGGGGGGAGTGGGAGGGGCAGGGGTGGGGCTAGGGCGGGGCTCTTCCCGTCCTCTTTTTTGCTTGCTGAAATATGGAAACCCTATTCTCCATCGCTGGTAATTTTTAAATCAAGACTGGATGTTTTTCTAAAACAGATTCAGTAGTTAAAACAGGAATTAATTCAGGGACGTTCTATGGCTTGTGTTGGACAGGAGGTCAGACTAGATGATCACAATAGTCCCTTCTGGCCTTATAAACTATCCCCAGCCTTCTCTCTATCCCTTTATTCTTAGCACTGTTGGTGCAAGAATTTTTTTCTATGCAGCTCCTGCCCTCTGGAACAGCCATCCTGTATTTCACCGCATCATTGTCTCCATCTATTTTCAGATCCCGTTTGACCCTTTGCCTATACCTTAATATTTCTCTCCCTGTGCTACTTATAATTTAATTTAACTTTATAATTTTATTTGATTTTTGCAAAACATTCTGAGATGCAGTTTGTAGGAAAGACATGACACAAAATAATGTCATCTTGTATTAGTTATCCTCAACCATTATCTCTGCACAAGGGATCTTTTAAATTCCAGGGCAGAAATACCTATACTTACATGTGAGTTACAGTACTAACAATTAATCTGAAGTGTAGATACGCTATAATGTCAGAGTTGCTGCATGGTACTGTGAGTATGTTATTTCTGCCCTTTGAACTGGAATTATGTTTGGACCTGCTGTGTAATTGTCACGTGGTCTGAAACTTGCAGTTACTACAAGGGAGGGGCATTCTGCAGTAATCTGTAAATACTGTATGTTGACCTGGTTATTGGGATATTTACATATGACTATATTGGTTTACTTTAATATAAGGCTGTTAGAAAAACAAGCAGGAAATGAAATAAAGACTTGAGGTAAGATACCACCAAGTAAACACTTCAGGGCAGTTAAGAGACAATGCCTGAGCTATTCACTGTGAAGAGCTTACCTTCCGGGCTCCAGCTAGTCTGGCTAATGCTGGGAACCAACAGATCAAAAGAGCTAGAAACAGTTCACGACTGTCTCTGTCCAGAGTTTCTGAGGAACTGTTTGGAAGAATAGACCCTGTGGGATCTGGGATGTGATAGGCCTGTCTAGGGCCTCAGGTAAGATAGACGTGTTTGTAGCCCTTGTGTTGTCTTAAAACCCTTTTCTCTTATGTTATGCTTTGTTCCTACTGTTAAGATTAAACAATACTTTGGTTTAAGAAGGCTGTCTGATCACTCAGTATACCACTACATTCCTTAAGGGAAGAACCACAGGTGCAGAACCTAGGTGGACCTGTTGAGTAAGCACAGTTGATACACAGAATGCTATAGCCCAGAGCCGGATCTAAGAGTGGAAGAATCAAGGACTTCTCCCCTGAGAGAGGTGAAGGCATGAGGCCCGATGCCTGCGGCGTTGCACCCAGAGAAAGCAGAGAGGAGTCAGATGTGCAGCTAGCTCTGTAACCGTCATACCGGCTATTCACCACCTAAATCCCACTTAAGATCTGATAAATATGCTTAGGCCTTAAGGCAGTCCTCCACACAAGGGTATATTTTACCCCATGTCCCTGACCTGGGTGCCCCCATTGCAATGCATTACTGACTTAGTTATATGTGGCGATGCAGAAAGCATGTTTATTTTTAACACATTCTCTGACGAGCAAGAAGATTTCCTTTCCAGGAGTGCTGACTCTGACCATCGCTAGTGCAGATGACTATGTTCTGAGCATGGAGCAACAAAAGGTTGCCCATATTATGATGCAAAAGCCAGTAGAATTATTGGTGATAATTCCATCATTTCATTATGTCCCTTTGACAGGCCTGTCGATATTATAATCCACATTAGCAGTAGTAACTTCTGTTAAACGAATTAGATGTTTATTTATTAGTTGATTGATTGGATAGCAACATCCCATTCCCTCAGAATAATAAGTAATAGATATGCAGGCAGAACAATAAAAGAGAGCAATTCTTGCAGGCATGGCCTTGGACCTGATCCTAAATGTAGGGTTACCATACGTCCTCTTTTTCCCAGACATGTCTGGCTTTTCGGCAGTCAAACCCCATCCGGGGGAAATTGCCAAAAAGCCGAACATGTCCTCCCCTACCCAGAGTGAATGATTATACAGAAAAAACAGGTTGTGGACAGGTGGTCTGGGATTTTTATTGCTGCTAGTTTGGCACAATTACCAAGGAGTGGAAATTTAACCCCTTTGTGCCTGTCATGACCTATACCTGCCTCACAAGTATGTTGGAACGTGTATTTGATTGTTGCATGAAAATAACTCTAGAAATGAAACATCTTTTTTCTTAAGCATTTGTCGTTTTCTAGTCTCCCTCTGTTTTGTCCATTTGAAGTTCATTAGTTACTTTGGAAACAGGGACATCTCTGTTCTGGCTTCCTCCACAAGAGCTGTTTGCACCATGGTTTGTGAAATACCAGTGCTCCCTGATGTGATTGGAATACATTTTGGATACTGCAAGCAGAGAGGTCTAAGGAGCCAAGTGTAAATTCTATTCATTGACAATCACTCTGCTTTATTTACTGTGTTACCTAGGTGGATTAGTTGGTTCCTGATGTAGTATAGTGGGTATTTGCACACAGTATGTGCTAAGGTAATGCTATATCAGCAATCCAGTATAGCAACTTGCATCCAGAATGTTCCCAAAGAAGGAAAGTATGATGCATTTCCAGATTATGATCCAGCTGAAATATGACGTGAGGTTTGAGGCATTAGAAGAGGAATCCACAGCTATTTTGCAATCTGAAATACTGATTGTAGGTGCTCATGTTGTACCTCAGCCTCATACTGAGTATATTTAAGTTATAAAGTGAATATTTACTCCTGCAAACTCTGGCTGTAAAGTCATGAGAAGATTGATTTAATTGTAAGTGTTTTGCTGGTTACAGTTTTATTTAAGGTTAATTGAAGTAATATCTTTCATGTTATATGGCTCCTTTCTTTGCTCTTTCATCTTGGTCTAACTGAGTGCAAATAAACAATTTTACTGCCAGGTAGAAGTCAAATTCTTTCCTGTTTAAAGTCTCTTCTCACCAGACTTGGTAATAGCTACACAGGGCAGTTCAATTAACTCTGTGGGGTGGGAGGAGAGGGACTGTGGATTTTGTTTGTTTCTATTGACTGCAGTGCTTCATTTGTAATGAAAGAGGTGCCCGGGGTCAAGCAAATTTTTTACTTTCATAACTTATACAGCAAGCCAAGAGGTGCTAGGGCTATGAACTGCCAAGCTTAGAGGTGCTGGGGCTCAGTGCTGGCAAACCCTGGCACAAATTAAGCCCTGCTTGACTGTTCTCCTAGCTAGTCACTGTTAAATAAGGGAGGATGTCTGGCATGTCTATTTTATGCTGTATCCATGGAACATATACATGATAACCTGGAAAACAAATCCACACACATTGCAAATTTCTAGGGACCTCATCACTTGTGGAGGGACTATTCTAAAACAAAAGGGGGGCAGGGAAGGACCTATATGTGATCCTCCACTGGGCTATAGGCAGCCTTTTCCTCCCCAGCAGGATAGTTATTGTGTGGGGCACAGTACTCCAGGTCAGTTATGTACTTTCCTTTTTCTTGCAATTGTGGTAGTTGCCTTTGAGGGATGCTGTTGGAATCCATCTCACTATAAAAAAAGCAGCCTCAGCAATATTTTTTTTCCACTTAATGTCTGCAGTTAGGGGAAGTAGCAACACCCCCTTGTGGCGGCAGCAAAATAGCACTGCCTCTAGTGAATGAAATGAGATTAATGGGTATGTAGAGTATGTAGAAAGGACTTTCCTATTATCCCATTCACCTCCATTCCCGTGGTGTGTATGA
The DNA here is from genome assembly GCF_013100865.1 of Trachemys scripta elegans. NCBI lineage: Eukaryota > Metazoa > Chordata > Testudines > Emydidae > Trachemys > Trachemys scripta. Next base: position 72,452,723 of record NC_048304.1, read on the forward strand.
ACCATTTATTGCCATGATATCCTCTTGTAGGGAAGAGGTACAGTTCTCCAGCTGGTGGAATGGGAAAGGGCGTGAGCCAAAGGGGAATCTAGAGATTAGCTTTGCTCTGCCATTGAACATAGATTCAGTGCAACGAGGCTGTAGGGATGTGTGCGGAGCCAGAGGGAGGTTTGCACAGTGCTGGAAGGAGGTTTAAAGTTTGTTTCTCTGCTTTTCTTCCTTGTTCCCATTTGCCCCAATTCCTCATTGCCTTCCAGCCCTGCTGGGACTGTGGGACAGCTGAACAAGGTACCAGTCCACTCCTCTTCCCAAGCCAGTCCAAACAGCACTGCTCACTCTTCCTGATGCATGGGGCCAAAGCAGGGAGCCTGGTCTGTTAAAGAGTTGGTAGAGTTGGGGAGAAACTAAGGAGTTTTTCCCGCAACAAAAATTTAGAGAAAATAGTTTTGTTTTTCATTGAAAATTTAGACGTTTCTGTTAAATATATATTTGTTTAAAAAAAAATTCAGTTCAAAATGGTACCTCCATGCTTCATGGGAGTTGTAGTTCAGGTCTAATGCTCCCATTCTCTTCTATGGGCCAGGGATTTTAGCCAGACTACATCTCCCATAATGCTCCACTTTATTTGTGCAGGGAAGGGAGAGTGTCATAATAGTCCCTGGCCATGGTACATCATGAAAGATGTAGTCTGGCAAGAGAGTTCGGCCCAAAGAAGAGAATGGAAGCTTAAATCCCCCAAAGTACAACTTCCATGAGGTACAGTGGTATCATTTTCAATTGAAATATTTTAGTTTTCAGATGAATATAGTTTTTTTTTTTTTTTCCTTCAATAAAGTAGTGAAATTATCCACAGGCAGTGGATACTTTTTCATCAAAATCTTTGTTTAGTTTAAAACCCATTTTTCTGTTTAAAAAAAAAAAAAAAAAAGTTTTGATGGAAAAATTTGACCAGCCCTAAGAGGCAGGAAGGTTTTGACTAGCCCAAAACATAACCTCAAGTTACTAATTTTCAAAGTACTGCTGCCTTTATTTACAAACTATACACAGTTTATTAGTGAAGAGATGGATCAAAATGCAATATGATGAGCCAGTAAAAAAATCACAGATGGTCCAAAACAGAGAGTAATTAGGAAATAATTAAAAAGAAAAGCAATACCTTCTGCATACTCAGAAGTAGCAAACCCCCACTCTTCAAAACTCACATGTACTGAGGGAAACTAACCCTTTCATTAGTTAACTCCAGAGATGAAGATAATTAACTGTATCCTTCCTGAAGCAGTTTCAGTACATGACAAAAACATGTTTTTTCCTGTTTTGTCTAAAGCAAAAAAACCCAAGAATTTCCAAAGTAGCTAACAATTTGGATGCCTCAGTTTTGGCTGCCCTACTTGAGAAGGTTGAGACCTGAATTTTGGACTCAGGTTTGTTTTGAGGTTTTTTGTTTTTTGTTTTTAATCAGGTCCCTTTAAGGTGTCTTAAGTTGGGCACCCAAAATCTCTAGTCACTTCTGAAAATTTTGGTCATAATTCACTGTCAGTCAAGTAACTTTTCTTTTTCTGTCTCGGGTGTGTCCCCAGCCACACCCTTGCCCAAGCAATTCTGTGTCTTAGCAGTGGCATGACTTAATGCATCCCTTCTAGCTTCTCTATACCTGTGTCTGCAGCCATACTCACCCCCAAAGCTGCTGAATAGGGAAGGCACAAACTGCTTCCTCTCAAGCAGCAGCACAGGGGTGAATTGGCTCCTCTGTATTTATCTTAGGGATGAGTGAAAATAATCATCAAATTATAAAATCTTTAACTCTAAAGGATTTCTGTAATTTTGTGAAAAACATGCAAGTTTTGGATAGAATTTTTGCTTTGCGAATAGATTTAAAAAATCACCTAAAAATGGTCCCATTTTAGAGCAAAAACCTTAACATTTGGAAATTCCTTTTGGTCCAAAAATCAATTTTTGCATATTTCAAGAGAGGAAGGGGATTTTGCAAAATGTTGCAGAAATGCAAAACTTAGCAGGTGCAAAATCACCCACAATTAAATTGTAAAAATGTTCACCCAAAACATTCTTGAAAAATTATTCTAGTTTTGCACCAGCCTCATTTTACTCCCTAGCCTGAAAGCTTGGGACAGAGTGACATTGCTCCACCGCAGAGATCAAGCTCTCCATTGATCCACTGGGTGCTGGTTGGTTTTTTGGACTAGTATTTTTTTATGCTGTTTTTGTGGCTTGTACTTTTACTCCGGATCAACCCTGGGTATGCTAAATCAGCTCAACTGAAATCAAGAGCAATATTGTCTAGCAATGTAATGAGATGGAAGCTTACATGCAAGCACTGAGGTGAAATTTGTCACACCTACTGTACCTTAGCACTTCCTGCTGCAGATGAGACATGTGAAGAACAGCTTGAACAATTCACACTCATGCAGTTCTGTGAGAGTTGCTAGTGAGCTGCAGTACACGATTCCTCTGAAAACAAAGAGCCATTTGATATGCATTTGCAGATATACCAAGCTGAGCCATATAGGGCATAATTCTGCCTTGTCCTGCATGGATGTGGGAGGCACATCCTCCCCGAACTCCCAAATGGCTATCCTCTCATTCTCTAGGAAGGGGCATGCCTGATAAACCTGGTGGCTTCCGTGGGAAAAGGTCAGGTTCCATCCCCTCCCTCCCAACTACTGGCACTGCTGATTGTGCTGCTCTGTGCCATTCTGCCTCACATAGGCCGAATGGCTCCAGGAACCTCGGTTTGGCCATTACAGCTTCTTCTCCCCTTCACATGGCCCCGACAGGAAATGCAGGGTGTAGCCTCAACTCATTCTTGAGATTTTTAAATACAACGCAGAGCACACTTACCTGCTGAATTAACTTTAACATACAAACACACACACACACAGTGAAGAAAAGGTGCAGTTTTCCTCTGGAAGTTTTCACCAGGAGATGATCTGTCATGTGTATCCAGTGCAGAAAGAGAAGGCTTATGTAGAAGGTGGTGTTTCAAGCTAGTTATTTTGAATGATTGAATATGAATATACATCTTTTCACTCATAAAAAGGTACAGAGGTTAGAGCAGGTGTGTGTCTAAACCTTGTCCAAGTGAAGGCTGCATTAATAACTTGCAGACTGAAGGCCACACCTAGTTCACGTGAAGCAGAGCAGAAAGCTGATACGCTCTACTCCCTTTTTTTGTTTGTGTCTCTCTTTAAAATGTATATGTGAATTTAGTGCAGGTGAAAAGGGCCAGATTGGCAACCAAGGAAAGCAAAATCCTGTATTTACCCACTGAACAGGTACAGCATGGGCAGACTTCTCCATAACATCTGGCTAATGTGATGTGCTCTGACATGGAGTGACCACCTATGATGCTGAAAATATACTTTATCTCCATGATCATTCAGCCTTTGACCTCTGTGCTGCGACTGCCAATTCAGGTGACAATTAGTGCCTGTTGGGGTGATGGTGACTAATCTGGGCACTTGTTCATTGCCTGCTGAACTCTAGTGCATCTCCCTTCTGGGAACAAACCACTGTCCAAAAGAGTCTCCCTGTACCCCATTATGGGAATTGCTGTTGCAGAGATACTCTTGGGAGTATTACTCTACCTCTCCTGATAAGAGTTTTCATTTGTACTTACTATGCTCAGATGGGCTGGGGCTTCGTGTAGGTTTTCGTTCAACTGCAGGAGTGTTGACTGCAGCTGTTACCGATGTTACATCCTGTTTCCTCTGCTTTATTTGTTTGTCTTCCAGGGCCTGGAATGGGACGTGCTCACTCAGGCAATGTTAGCTGAAATATAGTAGGTATTAGAAATGGTTGGATATTGGAGAGGAGAAAGTTTGCAAAAATATTTGACTTTTTTTTTTTCTTCTGGTTTTCATCAATTTCAAAACATTCCGCATTTGACAACCAGCTCTGCCAGGTGTAGGTAGGTGGGTGTACACACAAAAAGGGTATTGGCTAGGGGTTTCCAAATGAGTCTAAGAGAGTTAGGGGCACAAATCCATTGAAATTCAGTGGGAGTTTGGTGCCATGCTTCTTTGAAAATTCCAGCCCTAGAAACTAAGGGTTTGATCCTGTTCCTTTGAAATCAATGGTCATGCTCCCACTGATATCAGTGGGGCAGAATCAGGCACTAGCAGCAGGGAAAATCTCCTGCCACTCTTGCTGGTAAAGTATCCTGTAGAAAGAACTCACTGTCTGTTTTCTTTTTGCTGCCATTGTGTCCTTCCCTTGAGATCCTTGTCTCACACTTTAAAGGCCTGAAGGCCACATTTGGGCTCAGTGGATGAAGAGCTTAGAACACGACCTGTTGAGAGAGAAGAGGGTCAGTTAAGGGACAGACAGCATGCGTGGTGAGAGCCATCCATCCTCAAGGATAGTGCTAAAAAGCAAGACATCTGAAGGGAACAAATCAAGACCCTGCCCCTGCAAACACTTATGCAAGTGTGTGGCTCCACACACACACAAAAGCAGTCCCATTGACTCTGTTGAGGACTATGTTTTCACTTTGTGTTTTGGTGCTAACTACCTGAGCAGGCACCATTACTCTTACTTTTGAGCTACATATGCCTCAGTTTTCTCAGCCAACCAACACTGTAACTGGCAGGTTGGTTTTCTTCTCCTCTCTTGGGAGTCACATAGTTCCTGCTTGTAGGCCATTTTGTATACGTTGCTATACTGTCACTGTTGTGTTAGTATTGTTGTTATTGTTAATAAGATAATTACTATCAGTGATACAAATTAACAGCATCCTAGATTTACACAGAGCCTTTGCTAATAATACTCCACTAATTTTAATGTACTTTTTACCATGCTGAGGCCTTACAGTTCACTTGTCCTGCAGGAAAAGTGTCCATACAGGAACACAATGTGTTCCAATGGGATTCCCCCTGCAGACCAGGAAACCCTGTGTTGGGGTTTAATGCTCGAGGAAAGTGTGTATCTGGTGCAAAGATGTCTCTCTTCTGGGTTCTGTGTCTTTGCTCTGGCTTCTGTTTCCCTGGCTGGTGATCTGCATGTGACTATCTGTATAGATAACAGGCTCTAATTAGTGGTGCCCTTTGTATTGTAGAAAATACATAAAATAAAGTATATTGGGCCAGATTGTCCCCTCTACATCTGTGGTCAGAGAGGATGAAAACCTGGTGGATTCAAGCAGGAAGAGAGGCAGGCTGCCTCTTCAGCACCATCCTCCCCTTCTTCCCACACTGCAGAATACCCCAGTGGCTGCTTTGCCGTGACCAGGCTCCATGAGCAGAGAGGGAGCTGTTTTGTCCATGGAATTGTCCCCATGGAAAATCAGAGAATAAGGTCATGCTGACTCTCTCAGCATTCATTTCTTCACTGTTCCCCTCTGCACTCTGAAACTCCCCCTGAGGGTGGTATCAGGAGCAGCAGCTGCCAGCTGGATCCATGCTTCCAGATGCTTAGAAGCTTAAGGGAGAGGGTCAGGAGATTGTGAAGCAGCTCAGGCCTCTGTAGAGGTGACCATAGCTTCTGATTGGTCCCCAAAAATCTATGTGTTTGTGGACCAAATCCCCTGCTATTTCCTTGAGTGGGATGGGGAACACTTACTACCCTCTATCACAGAACAATATAGAAGGAACTCTCAGTCTGATCCTATAGGAGTCTTTCCAATTACTTCAGTTGGCTTTGGATCAGGCCCTGTGAGTAGCAACTTGCAGATTTTCCTATTTCTTCTGCAAGAACAACACATATGGGGGGCAGTTTAACCCTTTGTTCATTAAACCAAGCCTGGAAGTTCCAGGTGACAAGCTGGGCCGAACCCATGGCACTGATATGTTTCAGAAATAATTCATGTGCTTTTCACCCACTCATGGGACCACATCCTGCACTCCTTACTCAAGCAAAGGTCCCACTGAAGCCAATAGGAGTCTTGCTGAGTAAGGAGTCGGGGTTTGTCTAAAGCAACTGGAAAGAACAGAAAGCTTGTTCCAAATGTTTAGTTAATAATAATAATAAAATGAATGGAATGATCACAAAAGTGCTGACAAATGGAGTACATCCACTGGGGCCCAGTCTGCAGCTGCTGCATGGTTGGGCCCTCTAAGACACAGACAACACAGTGCAAATTATTAGGATCAGTCCTACTCACATCGGCAATGGCTTCAATCCAGCAAAGCACGGAAGTGTGTGAGTAATCCTAGTGAAGGTAAGCATGTGCGTAAATGCTGTGTTTTGGATCCAGACCACGGGGCATGCTTTAGAGGGAACTACCTTTAGGAAGAGAGATATTATTTCATTCTTCATGATCAGTCGGTATTCTCTGTCTTTACTGAGAGCTGCTAGCAAGAGTGCCTAGATAGTGCAGTTGTGATAACGGGTATGGTGACGTGGCTACCTGTTCACTGGAAATTGGACTGATCTCACCAATGCCGTCACTTCCAATTCACATTCAGTCCCAATGTATATAGTTCATGTCTGCCAGAAGAAAAAGTAACTTTGATCACACCTGAGTAGCAGAGTGGTTTATTTAAAAAAAAAATCCTGGACAAAGAGAAAAAGGACTTGTGTTAATTTCTTGCTAACTTCTGAGGGGGTTGTTTTTTGTGTGTGTTCTGTAAATTCAAAAATATCATTAAAATACATTAGAGCATTCTTAAAGGGAAAGAATTCTGCATCAAGCTGACAGCTAGAAGGCTGCTTAAACATCTCCCTTTAGGAATTATTACCATTTGCCAAGTTCCTCTTATGTTTTGTTTATATGCATTTTCCAGTGTGGGTTTCTTTCCCCCTGAATTTACTGAATAGATATATATATTTGTGTACCATGAAATACACTTTTAACTGTATGAAACAGAAAACAGAGGAAAAAACCCTATTTCATTAATATTTTCTTTGGAATACTTTTTAAAGAAGTTTCAGGATGTTAATTATAAATTGTATACCAGCTATAAAAGATGCATCAAAAACTTAACTGAAATCCAAACATTTATAAAATAAATCTTTAGGCCATCTCATGAATAAAAAAAAACCCCATTGCTGGCTTCTGTCTGATATTTTCTGTTGTAATTGATGACTGGCCTCCTTTAAAGTACTGATATTAAAGTATTGATGCTTAATGTACCATGCATTTGTTTTGAGTTCCTACCCCCTTGTTTCTCAAAGAAGCCAAAATCTAAAATAAATAAAAATTCCTCTTAGTTCTGAAAAGCAGAGGAGTAAATTAGAGAATAAGACATATTTTTAAAAATTCAACTTTACCTGCCTTCTGGCTTCTATATTCGAGCAGTGAAGAGTGGTTCATTAGGCAACCTAAACACAGTGCAAACAACTGACCCTGTGAGAGTGATGTTGATTCCTCCCAACCTTGTATCAGAAATGAGTCCCACAGCTCCTTGCAAAGTAATTGGTCTAATTAGGTGGTAGGAAGGAGCTTCTTTAAATTCCTCAGAAATTAAGACGTGTCATCCGCTTAACATCTTAACATCTGTTACTGCCTCTTGCACATTTCACCACCGCACAGGTCTGAAGGAGACTTTGCAAGTCCCTTTAGACAAAAAAAACAAACAAACTAAAAACCTTTGAAACAGAGAAGAAATTAGCCTTTCCTTCAGTGGGATGAAGCATATAAGGCATTTCGCCCCATCTTTATTTCTCAATTTGGTGCATGTTTGCCTGGGTGAGTACGACTTTCTCTTTGTTAATAAACAAAGAGAAGGACATGGCATATCCTATAGTAATCCTTACTGATGGGATAATGTGGTCCTGTATTGTTTCCTGAGAGATTGATCACTGTGCACGTTACCCCCTCCTCCTGTTTGCATATTTTCAATTTTGTTTCAAATGGGCTATTTTGATTTTTAACTATGAGTGAATAGAATGACAACTAATTTGCTTTCTTTTTTTTTCTTTAACTTTATTGTCTGGCAGCAAGTAAGTAACTGTTTAATTATGGCTTATTGCTCATTCAGTAGGTGTAATTTAAAAATATGTTTAGAATATTGATTAGGTTATTACTTAGCCATTGGCCAGGTGTCAGACATACACACACAGAGTGTATGGGAGCTGTATACAGAAATGGTGAATGGTCGTGAAGGTTACTTTGCAAGACGCAGCTTCTGAATGTTTGAGGCTCTTTAAATATATCCTGTTTAGTTCTTTTTTTCTACACTCATATTCTTTAAATGCTGCTGTGCAGTATTTATGTGAATTATTGGTACAACACCAGAGGGGAGCAATTTAACATATATATAATTTAAAAGGTAAAAAGTTCATGAGTGTAATTGGATATGTTACATACAAACTCACATTATTTCCCAAAGGGCTCATCATTCTTTGTACAGAGAGAGAGGCAGGATAGGAAATCTTGAGTTACTGCAGTTTATGAAATGCTTTTCTTTGGGTTCTGCTTTGTTTTAATTGCAGCTCAGGCAAATTATGCCCCCTACTTCTTTGATAATGGAGCCAGCAGCACTAATGGGAACATGGCACTTCTCAGCCTTTCAGAAGACACACCTGTTGGTCAGTATCACAGTAAATGTGTTTAAATAAATTCTAAAATTGCTGTCCTTTGTTGCCTGAATCATTACAAAGGTATGGGAAAGCATACAATTTATTTTGTTATGGTGTCCATTAACATATGCCCAAAATGTTCTAGTACCTCTGCCTTTGATGCACTTAAATGTTATTCTTTCTCTCTTTATAGACCTCACTTTATTTAAAATGACTTGTTTGAATGCAAACTGCATTTTGAAATCCTTCTTCTTCTTCTCTCCCACACTATTGGTCACTTGATTCACCCAGAGCATCTGAGCATGAGTGTTGTGAGGTCATAAATGATTTGTGAAATTAAGAGAGATTCTTGTCTGCCCAGGCAGATGTTTATGGGAAGAGAACAGAGTTGTTGATAATTATTAATGACAGCTTAACTTTACATTGAAATGAAAATAAGAGAACACACATGAGGTTTTTCTTCAAATAATTATCCTTTTTATGTTTAAAGTAGAAATGGTTGAATATTTACTGTCACAATATTTTTGTGATTTTTTTTTTTAATTGAAAAATTTGGATGTTTTATTTCCCAACTAGCTCTACTTTAAAGGTTTTATGGTTTAAAAAAATAGCATAGCAATGCATCCAAATGCAGCTGGAACTCTGTTTTGTGTTTACTCTTGTCTGGCTGTAGTTACTAGCTTTTCAATGAGCCCCATAAAAGATAGGCACTATCTGTTCTGGTTGGAATTAAAGTAAACGAGATTTTAAAAAGTGCTCAGCATTGGCCTAGTTCTGCTCCCACTGTCATCAATGGGGCAACACCATGCTTTGGAAAATCTCACCCTAAAGTTTCTTCGGCGTGTTTTGTAACAGGAGGTGTTTGTCAGGGTGTGGTTGGGAAAGTATCTCCAGCCCACTCTTGTTTGGAGTGCTATGTACTGGTTGCTTCTACTCCAGACACATCTGCATTTCAGTGGTGGTGAAGATCTAGCCAGTGGAATTTCACTCTAACAAGAAAGGACCAATGTAGCAAAAGTGATCCTTCTCTTCCTTTTGGGAGTGATGGCACGGATTCTCTTCAGTTTCTGCAGCTGTAGGACAAAGGGCCACTCCCAGTGGTGGCAGGCTACAGCAACACCAGCCTGAGGTCTGGTCTACACTTAGGTTTTAGATTGGATCATGAATTTTAGGTTAACATAGTTACATTGCTCAGGTGTATGAAAAATCCATATCCCTGAGCGATGTAGCTATGCCAACTTAAACCCCGGTGTAGATGCAGGTAGGTCAATGGAAGAATGCTTCCACTGACCTAGCTACCACTGCTTGAGAGGCGATGATCCTACAATGATGGAAAACCCCTTTCCGTTGTTGTAGGCCATATCTACACTAAGAGATTATGGCTGCATAGCTATGGTGCCGTAGCTGTGCTGCTACAGTCCCCATAGTGTAGACATGGTCTGAATCTTCTTTACTCCTTCCTGGGCTCTGTGACATGGGGGATCAGAGTTTCTTCTTCAGCTCTTCCCACCAATGGGAGAGTGGCAACATCAACCAGAAAAGAGGGGAAGGAATGATAATCCCTTGGAATGCACCATTTAGCACATAGTTTATCATGTTAAGGGATGCATTTTCCAAGGGAATTAGCTCAGCTGGAGCCTGCCCATGGTGACCCTGAGTTTCACTATAAGCAGACTGAAGCTGCAGTGCCAGTGGGAATTTCCTCAGACTCCAGCAAACGAAGGCCAGCACCAGTGTACCCACACAAAGCAAACCCCCAGTGCAGTCAGGAAAGTTGTGATTTGCATCAGTGGATACTACCCCTGATACTCAGGTAGATCCCAGCTTTTCTTGTCTACACTTGGGGTTTATTCTGGGGAAGCTAAATCAGTGGCTGGCCAGTGACTACTGGAATCGAGGCAAAATCCCAACACAGACCAAGCCTATAAGAGACTGAAAATCCATTAATATACAATGAAGCAAAATGGGACTCTCATGCCATTTCAGGCTGGATGAAATTCACCCTGATGCTAAGGGTTCACTCAAAAATAATCAAATCACTTAAACCCCAGGCAGGGGCTGCAGGTTGGTAGGTGGTTAGGAGCAAGAGAGGGAGAGGGTTTTTTTTGGCTTAGATCTCAGGTGGTCTCAGACTCCCAGCTAGAAGTGCCTCTCTGATAGGCAACTAACTAGGCTCAGAAACTTAAGAAGATGCTGGGCAGCTCTCATAAGGGGAGGCATGGGATTGCTGTCCAGAAGCCAGGAGATGGTGACCCTGCCATTTAAGTGCTTCTCTGAGCCTCTTTGGTCTGAGATTTCCTTGTCTGAGTGGGCTGGAAGTAGCATGAAAACACCTATTCTGGCAGTACTTTGGTATGTTCCTTTCCAGTCTTGCTTAGAACTTGGATGTGCCTTGAAGAAAAATGAGAAAATAAAATCAGAGTAAAACAAATTTACCTGCAGGCCAATTCAATGCATTCCTCTGTTACTAATTTAACAGATAGTCTAGATGTGTAATGGGTTTAAAAAATCTCAGAGTAATTTCAATGGTTCACTGTCAAACAGGAAGGAAATATCTAGTGGGGTCCCGCAGGGGACTGTCCTAGGTCCAGTGCTATTCAATATTTCCATGGATGACACCAAGGTGGAAGGGGTTGCAAGCACTTTGGAGGACAGGATTAGAATTCAAATGACCTTGAAAAATTGGAGAATTGGTCTGAAATCAATTAGATGAAATTCAGTAAAGACACGGTCAAAGTACTTCACTTAGGAAGAAAACATCAAATGCTAACTACAAAATGGGGCATAACTGGCAAGGCGGTAGTACTGAAGACAAGCATCTGGGATGATAGTGGATCTTAGACTGAATGTGAGTCAACAGTGTGATGCAGCTGTGAAAAAAGCAAACGTCATTCTGGGGTGTAATAAGAGTATCATATGTCAGACACGGGAGGTAACTGCTCCCATCTCTTGGCACTGGTGAGACCTCAGCTGAGTACTGTATCCAGTTTGGGGTTCCACACCTTAAGAAAGATGTAAACAAATTGGAGAGACCAGAGGAGAGCTACAAAAAATGTTAAAGGTTTAGAAAACCTGACCTATGAGGAAAGGTTGAAAGAATTGGGCATGTGTAGTTTAGAGAAGATAAGGCTGAAGGGGGACCTGAAAACAATCTTCAAATATGTAAAAGATTATTATGAAGAGGAGGATGATCAATTGTTTTCCATGTCCACTGAGGATAGGACAAGAAGTAATTGGCTTAGTTTGCAGTAAGGGAGATTTAGGTTGGATATTAGGAAAAACTTTCTAACTGTACTGATCCTATAAGCACCTGAACAAGTTACCGAAGGAGGTTGTGGAATCCCCATCACTGGAGGTTTTTAAGAATAGGCTGGCCAAACACTTGTCGGGGATGGTCTAGGTATCCTTGGTCCTGCCTCAGTACAGCGGGGGCTGGACTAGAAGAACTCTTGATGTCCCTTTCAGCCCTACATTTCTATGATTTTTTTTATTCTAAGGCTCCCCCAAGGGAAGGATCCATGTGGAGCAGCTGCTTCAGTGCTAATGTACTGTTTATTGAGCGCTGCCTGTGTGCTGAGTATTACACTAAGCAAAGATCCCTGTCCTCCAGGAGGTTGCAGCTAAAGGGCCAGATTGTGGCATTATCAGTTACTATTGTATTTTCCCTTGTCCCTGTATGAATAATACTCTATTTGCTTCTGTTTATGACAGGAGGGGGCTGTTTGCTTGTACCCACCGATAGGATTTTGGTTGGATTTTTAATTTACTTCTTTTTCAGCAAGTGGAGTCAGCGTGCCTAGGATAGCTTTTTAATTGGCATTAACACTGTGCTGGGAAGTGTTCCCAGGGCGTTAACGATATGGAGAGCTTGTGCATTCAGATATAACTCATCCAATATTAGGAGCTGAGACCGAACTGGAAGAGAAATTGCAATCAATTCAATTTCAATGGCACATTAACTGCCCAGTAGTCACATAGTCAAGTGTATCAGTTATACCCGGAAAACCAGCTCAGGAAACAGTAGGGCATAAAGATCAATGAACCCCATTGTTTCCTATTGGGAGACCTCAGCAATCTCAAACTTGACATGAATGTCAATGTTTCATGTTACCTTCAGCAACAGAAATTTCCTGCTACCCTTATAAGAAAGTCCCTAAAAACTGCAGCAGATAAAATGCATCAATTACCATAAGAGATTTTTTGATATGACTAGTGCATAGGCTTGCAAAGAAGATGTGAGATTATATGGCTAATATTTGATTTACTGTGGTGTTCCCTCCATGCAGATCCTCTTTTCCCCCCATAAAGGATGAAAACTGCAAAGGATGAAAACCTTACTGGGTTTTTGATCACTCGGTTTCCATCCTGCAGATGGTTCAGTGGGTAGAGGTGGATTTGCACAAGTTCAAGTTGAAATACATTCTCACACACTTGCATAAAATTCTTCTTCTGTAGCCCTTATGCTGCATTGTCTACTGGATGGTTATGTGTTTCTTGGGAGTGATATTATTATTTATTTGTATTGGGGCAGTTCCTAGGAGTCCTGATGATGGCACAGGGCCCCATTATGTTAGGTGATATACAAACACAACAAAAAGGAGATCCCTGTCTGTAAGAGTAGTTAGTGTATAAGACTTGGAGCCAGGATTTCTAGGTTGCCACTGGCTCGCTGTGAGATCTTGGGCCTCTTTGACTCAGTTTCCCCATCTGTACAATGGGTTTATTATTTGCTGCTCAGCGGTATTGTTGGGCTTAATTAAAGTGATTTGCTTTCCACAGATGAAAGGTATCACATATTGCAAATGTCAGGTGCTATTTTTATCACTAATGTTCATGGCATCTGAAACTCCCAGTATAGCTTTTTAAACAGATAATACAACTGGAACAGCTGCCACAGACAAATGTGCTAGAAACCCACAGCAGGATGTCTCAGAGAGGTAGAAGAAATCAGCTGGAAGGCAGAAAAACAGTTACGCATTTGGAGAGGAAATAGACACGATAGAGATATATAAGGTTGAAGAGACAGAGAGTGAGAAATATAACAGTGAGGCAATTAAAAAGTGGAAAGTTATAATGACATAAAAAGAGTGAGAAAAAGACTGCATTGACATTGAAGTCATTGGAGTTAATCCAGATATTTGCCTGTATAAATGAGAGCAGAATCTGGCCTGAAACGTGTATAACATCAAGACAGATTTTCAGAAACAAAAACATTTGAAGTCAATGGGAGCTGCTGGATGTTCATCTTTTTTGAAAATCAGTTCCCTTATATAGGAAGCTAAGTCAGGATGTAGACACCTCACTGTGACACCCCATTTTTTGAGAAAAATCTCAGACCAAGTTTTTTCTTTTTTCCCCTTTTATTTTATTTTGCAGTAAAGCAAAAATAACTTTGACTCCTCTGTGCCTTTTCCTAGTTACTTGGTGAATTACAAAGTTATATTTATAATTTTCCTGGGAGTTTTTAAATGGAAAAGCCTAAGGAAAACATGATTTGGTTTGCAATTTTGTGCGCCTGTTTTCCAAACTCTACATACTCACTGGGGATGGGTTAAGCTGGATCTTGGCAGTGTGTACTACCAGCATACCTCCTGTTCCTCTGTTACGCTTTGCAAAATTTAAACTTTTACTTTAAGAAAATACTACATATTTAGCACTTCCAATAGCAGAGGTTGCCATACAAATGAGACCTGATGCAGTGCAGTCTGACTGAATCTTCCAATAGCCTCTCAAAATAATCCCTCTATCCTTGCGGATAACCAAATATGCTGAGTGTCAGCTTCAGATGCCATATTGCTTGATGTTCCATAGCCCTTTAGCCCTCTGCTCCATTGTGTTCTGCCTGTGATAGGTTTAATTTCTATATCTGAAGAGTGAGCAAGTGATCTTTGAAAAGCTTTTATTACAAAATCTGAGAAAATACAAGAAAACATTCATGGTGCATAGTTGCTACTGACAGCACCACAATCCACAGCACATCAACTGTAACCTGCAGCAGCATTGTCTATCTCTGCTGCTAAAATAACCACATGTGCTCTATTACAGACATCAAAAAGATATTGAACCGCTGCATGATTTTAAGCTGCTTTATAACTTAGGGTGAAAATCTTGCAAAACTCAGTGTTTCTGAATGGTTTTAACTAGGAACCAGGCAAAACTTGGTGGTTTCATCAGACAATACACACTAACCTTGTGTGAATCCTTAAATCTGGAGCCCACCTCTGCCACGTTTATTTTGAGGAGAGCACAGTTCACCTCTGTGGGCTGTGCTTGGATCATTCATGCTGCCACTGGCAGAGCCAGGAAAAAAGATCTTCCTTCTAATCACCTTGCCACACAACTTCATCAGCCACGATCCTTCCTTTAGGAGAAGGAGCTATAACTTTTTGTGGGCTGTCCGTGGTATAAGCAAATTTCACTGTTCACCCAGCCAGTATAGTTACTCAGCTACAATACTTTTGCCACAATGTAAAATATAAGTTTCCATAAGCGTGGTTTTGTGTATTGAACCCTCAGAATTTCAAGGGAGAAAAGTTCTGAGCATAATTTTTAGAGTTGTTTGTGGTTCTTACTAGAAAGAATGATCTTCCTAGTGGTTAGAGGATTGGACTGAACCTCAGGACTCCTTAGTTCTACTTCTGACTCTGGCACTAACTTGTCGTATGATCCTGGGTAATTCACATAACTTGTTTGTGCTCAGTTTACCTACCCGTAAAATGGGGATAACACCACCTGTCAGGCCCAGTTAATTGATGTTTGAAAAATATTTTAAGATCCAGGGATGAAGGGTGCTATATAAATGCAAAGTAGGATAATGGACTTTCAAGGATGTTGCCCAGTAAATGCCCCACAATGTTTTGAAAATGCAGTTCCCTCAGAAAATGTCACTTTTGATAAAAGGAGTCAATTCACCACACAAGCTGGCACCGTCTTCTCAAGTATTTAAAAATAGAAATAATATCTCTTTTGGCCATCTTGTAGGTGAATTAGACTGATTAGCTTATAGGATTTATTCATTTGTGTGCGAGTGAGTGGATGGTTGGGTGTGTTGTATAAAGAATTTAAATGAAGGGAAAGCTAAGTGGAAGAAAGGAGGTTGACATTTATTTAGTTCTGAGACTGGGTAAGCCTGTGGTCATTCTGACATCTCTGTCAGGGGAGAGTTCAATAGTCCAGGTCCAGCTCTTGTGGAAGTTGTCTTCAACATTCACGGGACTCCACATATTGACTTACAGTTCCATTGTTCCAATGAGGCATAGCTGTCCTGTGAGGATGGGCAGCAGTCTTCTTGTCAGCTTCAGATGGAAGTGGGCATTTTAATGCTCTCATGGCTGGCTGGGCATCCAATAGCATTGAGGATCCCAATAGTGTGGACGATCTTAACAATCTGGGCAGTTACCCTCAATAGTGGGGAATATTACAGAGGATACAAATCATTCAGAGCTCTTACTTCTTCCTACCAGCATCACCTCAGCCTTGCTTGGGTTCAGGATTAGTCAGCTACTCTTCATCCAAATGAATTGTATGAGGGAAGAAGATTAACTTTGTGGTATTCTGCAGCTGAGGGCTCTGGAAGGGAAGGACCCGTTGCCCACACTGATTATCTGGGTTTAACCAATAGGCAGAAAATTATGAATCATAACTATTGAACTGTATACTTATGATCTGGTGTTTGCTTCTGACCTTAAAATCTGTGACTCTATGAATAAATTCCTAGAAATTGGAGCTGGTTTACAAAACTTCTCTAACCATAAAAAGGAGCTAAATGCATAAGAAATAGTTCATTGAAGACCTATCCTGGTTGAAGTTACCATTGGGAAGTCTTGTGGAATGACTAAATCTATCTTTTCAGGTACACATGTGTACACTCTGAATGGAACTGACCCAGAAGGAGATCCTGTGACCTACGGAATGACCTATGAAACTGGGTCAAGAAGTTACTTTGCCATTGATGCAAATTTTGGAAATGTCACCTTGATTGAGGAGCTTGATAGAGAGGTAAAGCACAATGAAATAGTACCTATCTGCATGTTTCTATAATGGATTCAAGTTCTTAATTTGATTAGTAGTTTTAAGGGAGAGTGTCAATTCAGACCGTGGTGTAAATGGTAACTTGAAGTCTTTCAGTCATGATTTGAAGACTTGAATTACTCAGTCAGAGGTTATGGGTCTGTTACGGGCATAGGTGGGTGAGGTTCTGTGGCCTGCAATGTGCAGGAGGTCAGACTAGATGGTCACGACGGTCCCTTCTGCCCATAAAGTCTGAGTCTATTTGGCCTCCAAATCATGTAAACTTATTCTGCAGTCTAATTGTATCCATATTAATATAATACAGTATATTATTGCACTTGTCACCTCCTTTTCCAGTTCATTTATAACATTGCTTCTACTACAGAATCTTTGAGTACCCAACTGTTAACCTCTTAGAATCATAGAATATCAGGGTTGGAAGGGACCTCAGGAGGTCATCTAGTCCAACCCCCTGCTCAAAGCAGGACCAATCCCCAGACAGATTTTTGCCCCACATCCCTAAATGGCCCCCTCAAGGATTGAGCTCACAACCCTAGGTTTAGCAGGCCAATGCTCAAACCACTGAGCTATCCCTCCCCCGTCTTGCCAAATAGAAAATTCACTGTTTATTCCTACTCTGTTTTCTGCTTAGTTCCTGATGCAGCTAAGGTTCTCTAATCCTAGGAGATAGAATCTGAATTTCTTTAGGATTCTCCCAGATGTAGGATGAGTTGGGTTCTCTGTAATTATTTTTCAAGGACAGATTGTTTATGATACCAAAAATGAATATTTCTCCGCATATATGCTCTTTCCCACATACACACACAAGCATATTTTCTTAGGTGTCGGACCCTCAGTTAAGTGCCATGCTGCCGCTGTTGAATTTCCTTAAATATTTCATTTGGGACTGATTACAAATAATGGAAATAAAAGTCACTAAAATGGGTTAAGAAACATGTATCCAGTTAAATGAAAGCCCTTCCTGTCAGCTCAGGATAGTCCCACCAAACATGGCATATTAGGCAACCTTGTTCCAAGATCAGATGCTCTAAACTCCTGATTTGACCTGTTTTCGGGGAAAATCCTTTTCAGGTGAGACTGCCCAATGTTTATTAAATCCCTTAAACCACTGTACACCAATAAGCAGAAGTTTCACACAATACCTTTTTAGTTAGTATTTTCTTGAAAAATGCAAAGGTTGACTTCCAGCAACTCACACATAGGAATTGCTGGATCAAATTGCCTGGTCCAGCTAGTCCAGCATTCTGTCTTCAACAGTGGCCAACACTGGATGCCTCAGAGGGAAATGCAAGAAATCCCACAAAATGCTGATGTGGGCTAATTTCCTCCCCCCACCCCATGAAAGACTCATCCTAATCCCTAATAGTTAGAGATCGTCTTATGCCCCAAAACATGAGGTTTTATTTCCTTTCCAATACTCACTTCGTTAGTGTTAACTGTTATAACTCTGGGTATTCTTGCGATCCATTTAAATACGCAAAACCTCCTTGAATAATTTTGCTAAATACTGGACCTCTGTTTAAATGAATTGCCTTTGTTTGCAGAAAGAAGATGAGATTGAAGTTATAGTCAGTATTTCAGATGGCCTGAGTACAGTGAGTATTCACATGTGCCAAAGCTTGTCAAGCTCACCCTTTCTGCATTAGCCACCTTTCATACTGTATCTTGTTATATAAGAAAACATGGTAGAAATGAGGGTCTTATGCTACTTATGCTCTTTGATGAAATCACAGTAACTCAGACCTAAATCCAACTCCTTGCAGTCATTTCAAACTGATTTTAGATTCTGTAGTCCAAGGCAAAAGTCTGACTCAAAGTAGGCCATAAAACCATGGTATCTTTTCATACAAGGTGTCACCTTAGGCTGAGACAATAGTAGGTCTCAAGCCCAAAGAAGGGATGGGCCTGGTAAATTTTTGGAGACCTCTAATGAAAAATTCAGTGTTGCAGGAATTAGTGTTGGAGAGTCAGTAGCTGGTATTCCTCCCTTTGAGTCACTAGTGAACTTTCATGGTATGGCGTTGCACTATGAAGCTCTGTTTTGCTTGGGGTGCTGTTTTTGTTTGTTTTGTTGTTTGTTGTTGAAGCTCTTATTATTAAGGGCCTGATATCATTTTCACAAGACTAATTGAAGTGACTGCACCAATATCCTGACCTAATTCCACTTGAGACCCATACATTTCCCTGTTGTTTTTAAGGCACAGGACTGGTGGTCAGAAAACTTGGGTATTACTTCTGGATGTGCCACAAAACTATCCGTGGTAACTTGGGCAAGTCACGTAGGCCCAGATCCTCAAAGGTATTTCAGCTCCTAACTCCCATTGATTTCAGTGGAAGTTAGGCACCAACATACTTTTGAGGATCTGGGCCTTAATCTCTGTGTTTTCATTTTCTCCTCTGTAAAACTGGAATAATGATTCTCTGCAATGATTCGCTCCTCTAAGTAAGGTAGTGAGAATAAATGTTTAGGAGGCTCATATATAATGAGCAGTGCCATAGAAATCTCCTTAAATAAAAGTATCTGGATCAAGTATACATCTTTACTTCACAAAAAAAGTTGCACTTTTGCTGGGAATTGATGTTAGCTACTGCATTCCATCCCAGAAGGGGCTCCTTTATGTTGGATGTCAGAGTGAGTTCTCTAGGTATAAATGGAACCAGATTTTCAAAGTTAGCTGCATGCATTTGCACACACCCAATTAATGCACACTAACACCAGTGGTATCAAATGAGGTATCTGTACACATCATAGCCAGCTAAATACCTAAGTAGCCTTGCCTATGCACAGATACCTCATTTATGTGCATGCATCAGGTATGTTTTGAAGCTCTTGAAGAGTCTAGTAAGTGTGAAACTAACTTTGAAAATCAGCCCCATAATCTGTTGTTCATAGAGTGCCCTGAGACTTTTGAAAGTCATAATATACATCAATAAATAATACTCTCAGGGAAAGCTTTACATTGCCTTTCTTTTGGGGGGGGGGGGAGGAAATTCTTTAAGAAGCCCATGATGTTCTCTCTTTCCATTTTCCTACTGAATTATGGTAGCTTGAGGACATTCCACAACAAAGCAGTTTTCACTGCTATTGAACTCCTTAGCCAGTTGGGATCATAGTGTGCAAATGAACAAGCATATGGTATAATTTAGTTTATTTCAATAAGTGTTTATCATATTCCACTCCAGGTTGCTGAAAAAGTCCGAATCCTTGTTACAGATGCTAATGATGAGAGTCCAGAATTTATCAACACACCTTACATAGTCCAAGTCCCAGAGGTTGGTTGAGGGTTTTTTTCATGCTATAAGTACGTTTGAATGGGGAACAGGGAAAAGAAGCGAATGTGTTTTCTGTAACATCCCATCACTAATGTGATTAACTCAGTGTTTAGCTGGTTAGGTTTTGAGTATCACTAAAGTGTACGGTTAGTGAGGAAGTCATGCTGTGGTGTTCTCCACTGTCTGAATGTGTGAGGTCTCCCATGGGAAAGCTGTGATGCTTATTTGCACACTGTTTTCCACAGGAAGCCTGCTCCTGCTCCCATTGAAGTCAATGGGGATTTTACCACTGACTTCAATGGGAGGAGGAGCAACATCATAGAAGAAGAAGATTTCTCTGTCTCCTTGACCCCTACACAAACATTTCTCTCTTCCCGTTTCTGCCCCAATCTTTCCCTTATTTTTAATATATTTTCTTCCTCTTTCATCCCATAATTTCCCTCACTTTCATCCCCACTCATACATGTGCCCATTCACTCTCCATCACATTCTGTGTTTCATTCTCTGCTGACTTTCAATCGCTTTTCCTTCTACCTTCTGAATCCCCCATTCCGACTTGCCTTTCTATTTTTGGTTTCTCATTCCTTTGCTGCTTTCCAGCCCTCTCTCATTCATTCCTCATTTCTTGCCTCTCTCATCTTTTATCTCCCATTACTCTGCCAGTCCCCCTGATTCTAGTAACTGTTTTGATTCACAGAACACTCCCTCGGGGAGCAGTATCTTTAAGATCGAGGCAGTGGACAAAGACACGGGTTCCGGGGGAAGTATCACCTACTTCTTGCAGGTATGGGTATTACATGTATGTTTAAAAGTAGTCTCATTTACTGAGGTGTTCAGGCCCCAGGAGGATAAAAACAAGGCCATGGAGCTTGTTAGAAGTGTCACCATAACAGTAGGAGTGATCCCAGAAAATGCATGAGATAAATAGATTCTAAATTAATATGCACCTCTAGGAAAAAGCTGGGGTGGTTGACCATGGACTGGGAACTGTTAGCATTCAGCTTCAGTTCAGGATTCAATCATCTTCAGCCCTACTCCTGCCTTCTCTGATCCCTCCTCAGCCTCCCTCAGCTGCACGTGGTTCTCTGCAGTGCTTCAGCTACAACACTCCTTCTGCTTCTCAGTGAAGTCAGGGTCATCTCTCCTGGCTACCTGTTAGGCCTGGTCTACATACGCATTGTATAGCAGTAGAGTTAGTTGGTTAGGGGAGTGGGGATTTTTTTGTTTAGTTTTTTTACTGTAGTAGTTCTACTGGTACAACCTCTGGTATAGATGCAGTTAGATCAGAAAGAGGTACCTTAGACCAGTATAGATTATTTCCCTTCCTGCATGGAAATAAGCTAAACCAGTATAAGTACATGTACACCAATATAACTGCATACACAGCAGGGGTGATGTACCACTGTAACTATGCCAGGATAACTAAAGCAGTGCAACTTTTATACTAAGTAAGGCCTTAGTGTGGGAGGAGGAAACAACACGGCTGAATTATCAGGTGGGTCAGAAAACCTCTGTTGCACTCCTGATAACTCTGGATAAGAGTCAGACAGCGGAGAAAGAACTCTCTTGTGACTGATCCTGCATTGTGGTCTGATAGGGTCCATCTGCCAAAAAACTAATACATACAGCTAAATATTTTTCTGTTACCCCCATCATATATATTCACACGTCCTTTCATTTTTGCTGCTCTCCTCCTGCTCATACTTGCAACACTGATTAACTTATGCAGTGTTTTAAGGTTCTAACAGAACATTTGTCTCCTGCCACATCACTGGCATTCTCATATTTCCTGCTTCCTTTTCTATTCCCCACTTATTCTCTTTCTTGTTTATCGGGAGCATAGGCAAGTAGGTACTATCACTTTTGCACTATCTCAGTGAAGAGAAGGACAAACAAGGGTACTGCCTTGAGTGAACTAATAACAGCTATTTAATAGGCATGTTTGAAAGGGTTGACCACGTTCCCTCGTCAAGACAATCCTGTAAAGAAAAGGTGGCTACAACCTGAGCTGCTGTTGCTAAAAGCTTAGCCTGCCGCTGAATAATTTTGATTCTCCCCAGTCAGAGGAAGTGGTACACATAGACTAACTCATTCATTACAATATCTACTTAGACAAAAGTGAGTGCAGGATCAATGTCTACTTGAGAAAATGCAAATATTTATGTAGGATTAAAGCTAATTGTCTTAACATGAGATAACTGAAAGAAAAAAACATCCTAAACCAAATACTGTAATCAGCCAAAAAAGACACAAAAAGCAAACACAATGATCTTACTGCAAAGGAAATCTAACTCTCATTTAAATTCAATGCCACTTACAAATCCACTCTGCAATTCTGACAAGTCCCTCAGATCAGGTCACTCTGTGAAAACCCATTTCTCTCACAGAAATTGAGTCTTTTACTTTTTTTTCCACAGTCATTTTTGTTCTGCGTTTTGCCACTCTATTCCCCTTTTGAGATGCTAGTGACCCTCATTTTCTCCTTAGCAAGAGGCAGAGCTAGCAGACAATATGTTGCATTGTTTAATGTCACCCGTAGTCACTCACTGAAGAGGCACATTATCTACAGAGCATTGTTATAATACCTGGACAATTTTCACAGGCTGTGCTTTTGTTTGACAGCACATTTCTATCTGTTCTCCTATCCCCTTGTTAGGAGTTGCTCATTAACTCCTAAAACTTTCATCTTTGTGTCAGAAATTTTCTAGATTTGTGCTCTTCCTGAAGGCAGTTTTTGTTAGTTTGAGGAAAAATTGGTTTCGTCACTTTTGAATATGAGGACACTGAACAAATGTATTTTCCCATTATAAAAGAATGATTGCAAACTTTTTGTGAACAGTGCTAGATGCAGCCAGGTTAGATTAATGTAGAAAATTGAAATTTGGCACAAACATAGCCTTACTGTTAAGAGAAGCTTTTGGGTGCCCTATTGAAATTAGCTTTTGATATGACCAAGTTATGATCCTTTGAAAATCTCATACGTAATTCATTTTGCATAGGGTTTTTCACTAAGCTTACAAAATGTGCAGCAAAGAAGGCCATGCCATACATGTGTATATATGACTAACGTATCAGTCTAGCAAAAAGTCCACTTAAAGTGTACATTGGTTGAAGCAAAAGGCTCCACAAGAGCTATTGGCTCACTCCCTGAGAGCTCCCAAGTATCACATAACAGGGGCACACTCTCTCTCTCTCTCTCTCTCTCGGGTTGGCTTTTTACAATATACGGGATAGAACATTCTAGTAGTGATGTCTACTCAAATATGTCAAGATTGTCAAAACAACCAGTGAATTTGGGTGCTTCAACGTTTGGTGCCCACCATGAGACACCTTAAAAATGCTCAGCACCTTATCAAAATCAGGCCTCTTTAAAATACTTCAGATTAGGCATCCAAAATTCAGCAATCACTTTTGAAAATCCTGGCCAATGTTCCAGATAATGGATTGTACATGAACTATTGCCAGTTTTTTGGAAACCAGTAGAATTTTGAAGTCCTGAAGAGGGACACAACTTTTTTGTGTGTCGCAGGGAGGGGGGGGGTCATCTTTTTATTTTCTAAAACAAAAAAAAACCCAACTAATTCCATCCAATAAACTATGTTAACAGAATATTATGGCTACATAGTTAAATATTAAAGGCTGGGAAATGTCTAAGTTAAGGTTGCTGCATTATTTTGAATAATGAGAAAATTGTGACCTGTTCATAAGTTGTTCCTGAACACAAAGAGGTGAAATTAATCACATGAATTATTCATTAGACTATTTACCCACCTCTGATTATTATTCTAGTCTATATCTTTAGCAAGTTAAATAAAATATAGTCCAAATACCAGTCTTGTTTCCATACCAGTAATCTTTCACCACTTCTCCTCTTCTTTTCTTCTAGAACATCCGTACTAATAAGTTTACCATAGACCGACACAGTGGTGTTCTTCGCATCAAAACAGGGATCACTCTAGACTATGAAAAATCAAGAACTCATTTTGTCACCGTGGTAGCAAAGGTATCAAGCTCTTTCCTGAAAGAAGAGGCAGGGAGGGGAAGGACTTTAACTGTGGAAAGCCACATCTGAGAATGGCCCAAAGAAGAATGGGGAAGAATTAGACGCAGAGGAGTATGCCTTCAGAGTTACCCTCATTCTGGCTAGTGCAGTAATTAGCAGTGTGTGCGCTGTAAGAGGGAACCCACCATTATGAAGGCATGAAGCAATATCTAGGAGTCGGAGTTATCAGCACATAAAGTAGAGTAGTTAACTGCAGTACTGGCAGTGTTTGTGTGCATCACTGCTCTTTGTCAGTACAGCAGGTGGAGAATAGTCACGCTGCAGAACAAAGGTGACATCACTTCTCCAAAAACCATATATTTTCTTCCCTCTCTTATGGACTGACTAATGGGCCATAGTTATTCATATCCTTTAGAGACAGCTGCACATTCAACTCCTCTCCCCACTGCTATAAATCCTCTGGAGTCTGTGCTTGTGGCACTGCTGTAGACTCATAACAGACTGTCAAACTATTGAGTCTGAGGTGCAAAGACTTGCAGAAATATATAGGACCCGTAGTTCTGACAGACACATTAGGGCAGGTGCTATGAGGTGACACGACTTCTGCTAGGCCACAAAGAACACTTGTGGGGACCTACTAGGGTGACCAGATGTCCCTATTTTATAGGGACAGTCCTGATATTTGGGGCATTTTCTTCTATAGGCACTTATTGCCCCCCATCCCGTGTCCTGATTTTTTTCACACTTGCTGTCTGGTCACCTTAGGACCTACTAAGTGCTCTTGTGTTTTGTGAGAAGAGCTTGGCCTGGGTGTCATTTAATTTTTTGGGGCCAGACTTGAATCAGGGAGGAGTTTATGGCAAAATGTGGTCCAAATTCACCTGTCTTTGTTATAGTGCAGCTTGGCTGGGGGTGGGAGGGAGTGGACATATCCCTGCATAAAAGTGCTTTATTCTTGTTACAGTGGGGACGCAAAACTATTCACTGCTTTAATAGTCAGCATAATTACTAAAGGGTTAAAATCTTCTCATGTATTGAGTCGTCTCTCTAATTGGCTGTGTCGTGTCAGTAGCACAAACAGAGTTGATTACACCGTGGCCACTTAACAATTCCCAGCTTTATGCTCTTTCACACCTTTGACTGTATCACAAGAGTCCCTAGGAGACTTTGATCACATGCAGAATTTAATCTTCCCGAGCAATGCACTTCCTGGAGCAGTGTCTTTTGTTATGCCCTACATTTAGCATGAAAAGTTATAGATGTTCCTCCAGATTTGGCCTCTTCTTCTCACTTACCTATTTCCTGCGAAGACTGGTTTTCCTCCCTAGGTGGCATTGATAAATAGGAGCTCAAATGCAAAATAATACATGTGATTCCATGTATCAGTACAACCACTTTTAATGTTAAAAATGACTCCAGGGAGACTCAGGGCTGTCTGCTTAATCAAAGAGGGAACTAAACAAACCAAAAATAGAAGGACTAGGACAGAGCAGAGTTTTCTATAACTCTTGGCATTCATTGATTAGCTCTAAAGCTCTCTGTTTAGTTGAGCTGTTTCCACCTGTTATTGACCATTTTCTTGTTAAGATTAGAATAAATATCTCCACGCATTCTTGTTCTGATGATTCTGGCCCTGTATGTATTGCAGGAGATGCATTAGTTTTGGGAGTGTACTAATCAGGAGTGTGGGGTTTTGTGAGCTGATAAATCTCCAATCAGGAGTTCCAGTGGGTGAATTTCAGCATAATGACTTGACAATGCGTTCTGTTGTAGGACGGTGGTGGGAAGCTCAGGGGAGACAACAAGGTGTTTTCAGCCACAACCACAGTCACTATCAATGTGGAGGATGTTCAGGACACCCCTCCCATGTTCATTGGGACTCCCTACTATGGCTATGTCTATGAGGACACCCTGGCGGTGAGTATCACTTTCACCTACAGGAGACCCAGAAGCAATGGAGAAACCTTTCAACATGACAAACCAGTGGGGCCAGGTGTCACCAGCACCAGCCTTACAATTCTGGAGACCTACATTCAAACTCTGACTTGAATCTTAAGTGAAATGAGTCAGGTAAATCTCATGCTGGTACTTATTTGTCTCCATCACAAAATCACAGAGAGCCTGCTCCAGCTCTCTTTGAAGTCACAGGGATTTTTTACGTGTACAAGTAGGATCATGATTAACAGCCACTGCATGATAGGGACTTGCAGCGCTTCTGAAAGTGTTTTGAGAGCTCAAATGAGCAACCCCCATTAACCCAGCCAGCCCTGCAGAGGCCTCTGACTATTGCTGCAAGTGGAGATCTTTTACCCAGATGAACCTGTACTTACCATCTGAGAGGTCTGTTTTGGAGCCATCAGCTAGGGTATGGGCCAAGGAAAACTCTGACTCTGCTCCCCTACTGCCCTATAAGATACCAGATCCCAGGCATCATCTCCCTTAGAGTCACTAGGGAGGAGGTGCCCTGACATACCAGTCATGTGGGATCTTCTCTGCTGAATGATGGCTCTGGAGATGGAATGGGTCAAGTGGCCTGTCACAGTTTCACCCCCACTCTGGACTTTAGAGTACAGATATGGGGACCTGCATGTGAACTCCTAAGCTCAATTAACAGCTTAGATCTGGTCTGGCTGCCACCACCCAAATAGTTTGAGTCATTTGGGAAACTCTGTCTTCCCCCACTCAAAACCTCTCTCCCTGGGTAGCCTTGAGAGTCTTCTTCACCAATTTCCGGGTGAACACCAATCCAAACCCTTGGATCTTAACACAAGGAGAATTTAACCATCCCCCCTCCTTTCTCCCACCAATTCCTGGTGAGTCCAGACCCAATCCCCTTGGATCTTAAAAACAGGGGAAAATCAATCAGGTTCTTAAAAAGAAGGCTTTTAATTAAAGAAAAGAAAGATGAAAGATAAACCTCTGGGAGAGATTAGCATACCAGCTACTCTCACAGACAACAGATTCAAAATAGAGAGGATGTTCCCCTGGGCAAAACTTAATACACAAAAGAATACCCAATTTGATTATTTTCCTAATTGCAAGACAAGTTACAAAAAGAAAATAAACAAAACCTATTTATTCCTTTTCTAATACTCACTACTCTGATAAGAACTGATTCCTTGATCTTTTCCACTCCGGCCAAAACTGAAACTGACCCAGACAAAGGGAACTTCCCTCCTTCCTTTTGAAACATTTTGTTCCCCCCATTGGTTCCTCTGGTCAGGTGTCAGCTAGACTAGGTGAACTTCCTAACCCTTTACAGGTAAAAGAGGTATTAACCCTTAACTATCTGTTTATGACACGGCCTTTACAGCCTGCAGAGTCAGCTGACAGCTCTGAAACCAAACTGTCAATCGGGCAAATAACTCGCAGGTGGAGACAGGTCAGTGGCTACACAGCAAGTACGTGGCTGCCGCGAGGAGATATCTCCATCAGGTTCCATTTCTATTCCATGGCCACAGATCCCAGGCAGACTGGAGCTTCTGAGTGCTCCATGATATGGAAGAATCCTAAATAACAATTCAGCCACATGTAAACAGAAAGGGTATTAACCATAGCATATAGTCCAAAGGGTATTAGCCATAGTCATAGTCCATCAAGTCCACTATCCTGCTTCCAGCTGTGCCTTATACTGGATGCCTCAAAGGAAAGTGAAACAAAACCATATCTCTAGCTAATTGCTATATATGAAGGAGATGGAAATTCCTCCCTAAGCCCAGTGCAGACCTGCTTTCATTCTTAACCATGAGATTTTGATTTACCCTCTCCTAGCACATATCACTGCAAATGGTATTATTAGTCATAAAGTTACTGAGTTATAGACTCTGACTTCTAGTAGCAGTGTGGCTACATTCTGTCTACCTAAATTTCCCTTGCAGTTTCAGTAGACGCAGTTTTCTTTACTTTCTGTCCTAAATTATAATTTAGCATTGCTGTATGCTGTTAAATAGTTGCTGTAGTTCTTTGCCTAAAGAGCTGCATTTCAGCAGGGTGGTGAGGTGGAAGGGATTACTGGTAGTGGGGTACTGGTAGGTAGTTTTTAAGATCCTTTGGATTGAAAGAGGCTTTAAAAATGTGATATATACTAATTTACTCTATGTAGTTGCCAAGTGATCTTGAAAGACCCATATCTATCAAGTGCACACAGTACATGGTATTTACTGTGGAAGCCATGGGTTAGTAAGTATTCATTACATCCAGTCTGAGCCCTGCAATTTACACTATTATGATGATATAATGATGGAAATACTAGTGTCCTTCGCAGCCTGGCCTCAGCCATTACAGCAAACTTCACACAGAGAAATGCACTTGCTGCTTTCACTCTTATTTACACATTCAACTTTAGTTCCATGAAGTTGCTACCTTTTTTTTTCCCCCCTGGGTGGTGCTTTCTTGGAGTTAACATTTTTAACGCATGACAAAATGCTCTATCTCTATCCAAGGGACTGCACTGGAGTTCTTCCAATAGCCATTCTTTAAATCCATCTTCCAGCATAAAAAGTTAGAAATAGAACACTGTTTTCTGTGGCTATTTATCCATCTTTTTCTCTGTGAATATCTTGTTCATCAATATGGTAAAGAAATTAAGTAACTCTTTGAGGAAGGGTTTTGCTAGCACATACTATAAACTGTGTAATTGCTATTGCTCTGACAGAACCTTGCCATTGTTTGAAGTATATAGTGGTTGTCATGGAAATATTTCCAATCACTATTTGCAACGATTTAACATTATCTCAGGGTTCCCTTGTTCTATGTTGATGTAGACTGAAATTTACAAAGGGGCCTAGAATGTGCCACCCTGGCTCATTGTGTTGAGTATTTTTACTCAGGGAGCAGCCCCAGTTCAGTCAATAGGCCTACCTGTGTAAGGAAATTGTGCAAAACTTATTGATGTTGGTGACCATCTAGCCTACAGCAATGTTAATTAAGCAAAATGAAAGACTGTAAAGATTTTAAAGACAGCCACAAATGTTCCTTGTTGTTCCATAGCACTTACCAATCACATTGCCTGGGATCCATAGATTGCTTCTGCTGTCTATCTTGATTTTATTGGAGAGACCAGAAATGACCATCTGCTGCTTGGTGAATTACATGGCAATGAGCTATTGCAATTCCAAGCACTGGAAACCTGTGGAGTAGTTACCAGTACATACATATTTGAGGTCTACAACAGTTGAGTGGCATTTCCAGAATCAAATCAGAGGACTTGAGCCTGCAAGGTTTTGGGCATTTCAACTCCTTTGATATCATTAGGAACTGAGAAAGGACCTTGCAAGACAAGTTCTAAGTGAGGAGTTTTAGGAAATGAAGGTACCCTCATTTAAATGAATATAACGTCTGTATGAGGAGAGGACAGAAGAAATAGAGCTGACTTCCTCTACTTAAAATCTGAGGTGGACATGAACCAAAAATCTTAAAACTGAGTTCTTCAAACTTTTGGATGGCCAGGGAATTCCAATCTACACCTGAATTTTGTAAGTGGCTCCAGTCTTTGCAATGTCATGAGCCTAACTAAAACCTAGAGGGTGAACACTCCCAAACTGTGACTTAGAATCTTTCATCCAACTGTATGGCTTGTGCCCATCTCTGGTTCTTTTTTACCAGGCTCTGTCCACTTACCATGATGGTCTGTTTCCTGGGAAGTAAAGAGCAACAGTATTTAAAACCATTGCAGAATAGAATTCACTGCCTCAGTTTCGGCTAATGTACTCAGCATTGCCATGAAATGCTCACATGGGTTTAGTAACCATTCCACAGGGGAGCAGAGCAGCATTCTCTGATTCCATAGCTGCTCATAAAAGGCTGTGTCGGAAAAAGTAGAAGAGCAGGTGGGAAAAGGACAAGTCAGCACAGTATTTTGGCAACAGAAAGGATTAACGGTTGTGAGCCAGAGTTACACTTTGCAACAACTGTCTGACCCAGAAGCCAGAAAGTTGCTTCTGCCTTTCCTGCGGATCCTTACATTTTGCTGACACTAAAATGATTGGCATAATCTTGGCTCAGGATGCTGCAGTGAGCATGCTCCCATTCTCAAAGAATGGCACAGATGGCACTGAATATAATCATAATCATCATCACAAAGAAAACCTAAAATAGGCCTTGTAGCAAGGGCTAGTTGCAGCTGATTTCCTGAGCACAGGCTATCCCTTGTTCCAACTAATAATTAGGACGTCCCCTAGGTCTCCTTCAGTCGATCCCTGAACTAACTTGGTCTTGGTCAGCTATATTGCCTGACCAGCTAGCATAGCCCGTAAGCCAGAAAACATTCCATCTTGGTAACGAATAGTCCCAGGTCAAGCGCTTGCAGTCCTGCGACATTCCCATCTCCCATTCACCAAATTCAATAGCATGGACATCCCCCATTTTAATCGCCATTTGACTCACACACGAACTGACCTGTCAACATTCAGCATTTCACACTGAGAATTTACCCGACCTTCCATATCAGCTCCCAGTGCAGAACAGGAAAGAGTCTACAAGCAGTACAGGCCTCACAATGGCCTGGAACAACCAGTCCCTCTGCTGCAGCACATGGATGGGCAGGTGGGAGTTTTACTGGTAGAAGAGTAGAGGCAAAAGAGCCCCAGATCCCTTAACAGGGGGAGGGTGCCCGTCCCAAAAGCTAATCCTGAGCACACTCCGGGCTTGTAGATCAACCAGTCAAATGGCCTGATACAAAGTCAAGCTGTGACTTATTTTCTGGCAGGAGCATAGGCCCCTGCTGTCATCCTCATGCAGCCACAGCAAGAGCACCTATCACCTGGTTATAGGGGAGGAACTGGCTGGAGTGGATTTTATTAATATTCGCTAGCAATTTAACTGCTCTTTGCTCTCACTACCTAAGCTGTAATTCCTCATTTCTCCCTAGGACTCTGAGGTACTAACAGTTGTTGCTCTTGACGGTGACCGAGGAAAGCCTAATAATATTCATTACTGTCTTGTGAATGGTGAGTAGACACAGTTGGCATGAAATCCTAAGGGATGTCAACGCTAGACATGACATTAAATCAGAACGTAGCATGCTAGAGTCTAGTAAAGCTGACGATACCTCTCATGAAATAGGGTCAGACACCTGAAACTATTCCTGGCTCTTGTCTAGCTGGGAGCAGCCCAGAGATTATTCACTGAGTTTTAGTGTTTGCTTCATGGAGCTACATTGCTCATCTTGGAATCATTTATTTTGCTTATTTATAGTTTAAGAACCAATCAAAGTGCTTGGCATTTTACTAGACATAAATGATCCTGCGCTGAGGACTTTCCCATCTAAATTGGTAGCCAACAGAAGAACACACTGGGAGACCCATGCAACTTCAAGGCCAGCACATTTTATTCACGTTTCCATGTACATTGTAGTGAGATTTCACTAGCAGGAAGTATGGGAGCAGAAAGGAGAGGAGGGAACCAATCATGGTTCTGGAGTGGGAAGAGATGGGGACTATTCCGGCCACTCAAAGCCCTGGAGGTGGGGGAATAGGTATGGGAGGAAGAACACTGCCTTACTTCCCCGCACCCCCATGCAAACACTAGCCTCAATCAAGAGAGTCCCCTATTCTACACCTTGAGTTTGTGCTGTCAAAATGCAAGGAAACCATAACATGCTATTGTTAATTATTTATGAATAGTAATTATTATTACACTTTTTGTTTTAAAATCACTTTTTTGTTTTAAAAAGGAAACCCTAAGCTTCAAAATATGCTGTCTTACAGAATGTACATAATGTCACACTCTGAGTTACCAGTTTCCCTATGGTAATTGGGCAATATGATGTATCATTGCTTGAAACAACTATTGACTTCAGCTTCTTCTCAGTCAGGCTTTACTTTTCAGGCTTATGAATCTTAATGATTTACTGCCACATACGTCTGGATCATTCAATGTGGTGTCTAATGAACTTTAATGAAGTTGCAGGTATTGCAGATATTCGCAAAACAAGGCATTATTGGACATTTTAAAATGAGCATTAAAGTCAAATTAGAGAGAGAGAATGACTGGGCTTTCATGTAATCAGCCTTTATTTCTGAAGAGGCAACTCTTCCAGGTTTCAGTTTTCTTTTCTTCCTACTACATGCATCCGATGAAGTGGGTTGTAGCCCACAAAAGCTTATGCTCAAATAAATTTGTTAGTCTAAGGTGCCACAAGTACTCCTGTTCTTTTCAGTTTGATTTCCTTGCAGCAACAATGGACCTGTCCATGAGTGCATGGGCTCTGCCACAAAACTGGCCAGATTTCCATACATGCTGCAGGGCAGGGAGAGAAATATCCAGCGCAAGTCTCCCTTTCAGACTAATGAAGTATTTGCAGCCAAGCTCTCTTCCTGTGCCTTCATTTCCTACCTGCTTTCTTCATGCAGCAGGCTACCTTTATCAGAGGAGATGGGGCAAAGATGTGGGCAGCAAGCACCCAAGTGATTATTATATTTCCAGAAGCTGCCTTCTGCTTCGCTTCGCGAATTAGCCATGTCAGAAAGGGAGCATAGTACAAATGGTACAATTGATGCTCTGCCCAGACACATGGAAGAGTGGGTTTGCTGAATCAGTACACAGCCGTACCAGCTCCATCATGCCTGTGAGCCTCAGCGGGTGTTCAGGTCAGAATTGACCCTATATCCACAGAAGGCCTTTTTACACAGTATCATCTTTTAGGAGGTTGAGTTTTTAAATGCCCAGACATCTAAGGCCCCTAGAGATATATGCTGCACAAGGAATGACTGTTTTCTAGTTAGATTGTCAGACTTCTCACTTTAGCTGATATTCGTGAGCGCGATTCTTGTTTTTGCAAAGGCATTATTAAGTATTTGCCAATTAAACTGAGAAGGCTCATTTTTATTTCTGTCTGCACATGAAATCAATATGTACAAAAGTGACTGGTAATTTTGAATATCCAACTTCAGATACCTTAATGGAAACTGAATTTCAGCACTTTGTGAAAATCACACCTTTGTAAGGCATTGCAAGCAGGGAACCCAAAATCAACAGTATCCAAAGCACAAATCACTGTTGAAAAATTTGTCCAGTGAATCCCATTCCCATTTTATCCCCTCTTTCTAACACAGAAGTACTGCCTTGTTGAGTTTATTGTGCATCTGGAGGATAGTGTTACATAGAAGGAGAAATGCTGTCAACCTTGCTCCGATCTCCACCCTGATGTAGAATCCCTTCTGTATATTGTGCATATCTCTCTGATCTTTCTTTTGCAAACTAACTATTAGGAACCCCACATCCCTTTGAAAACAGATGGCACAGTTTTGGAAACTTTGGGAAATATTTAGCCCCAGGTGATATATTTTATGCATTTTCCTCTAAACTTTTGCCTTTGGTTAAAACAAAAGTCTGTAGACACAAGACAGCATGAGCTTATTTGTACCATGTAACATATCAAAATATTTGTTAATATTTGTAGAATAGACTAATTTGAGAAGTTTGTCCTGTCTCCTATTTTATAGTTTATGAATATTGGCTACTGTCCAATGATTCCTGCACCAGCAACTGATGTTAATACAGTGTACACTATGATGAAATAGCTTCAGGGTATTTCCCTCTCTGATCCAAAACTGGACCTCTGGTGTGTATCATGAAGCAATCTCCTGCAACACTCAGTTGATTAAATGGAGGAATTAACATGAATTTGATCATGACCACCTTCAGATAGGAGGCATGCATCGTGCAATGAATCTCAAGGATGATACAGGCAGTCTGATGCAGGCAAGTGACATCCTTGTGGAAGCAAATCTCTGGTGTTTCAGTCATCAGCCAGGCTCTAAGAGTGAAAGTATATAACCGTGGCATTAGAATTCACAAACTTATGAATAACGCAATGAATGGTTTGAAATGGATTGCAGCTAGAGATTCCATGAACAATGATGTTCTCCCAGAAGATGAGAAGAGATGCTTCTTGGAGAAAGCTCCAAATGGATTGAAGCATTTGAAGATGTAGAGAAGGCACACAGAGAAAACAGTGGAAACACTGAATGCTCTGGCAGGCAGACATCGTGAACAGCTTCACCCTTCTAGCTCATGGATACTTACATTACCCAAGGAAAAAACTGTTCAGATAGTTTTCCAAGAAGAGAAATGTATTTAATGGATTTCTCCCAACTACTGATGGATTACATAGCAGCAAAGAGAGAGAAGATAACATGTCCATGTAGCTTGAGATATTGGTAAAGATTCTTCCACTTGACTTCCAGTATGGTCATGTGAATTATTCTAGATAGGGTTGTGTAAATGTAGCAGAAGACAGACTTCTGGAGGAAAAGAAGCCAGATATATACTATAAGCTAATTGATAATGGGGGAGCACTATACCGGACTGCCAAACTCTTTCATGTTGTATGAACATGACATGAGCATCAAGCAATCACTCAGCAAGCACTGTGGGAAGCATCAGCATCTCTGCACAAAAGATAAGGCTCTGAGCAAGTATTATCTGACTGCACATTTGTGGGTTTGTTTTTTTTTCCCTTTCTTTCAGTGTTGTTGTAGCCATATTGTTCCCAGGGTATTAGAGAGACAAGGTGGGTGAGGTAACGTCTGTTATTGGATTAGCTTCTCTTGGTGAAAGAGAAGCTTTTGAGCTACATGGAGTGCTCCAGAGTTTGATAAAGCCCGAGGGGGTGTTTCATTTGACATTCAGGAGCTCATAGTGTTATGTAGGGATTACATAAGAGTACATTATTATACTTTTGTAATTCACATGATATAGTCATACAAGACATTCTAAAGCCCTCTTACCAAGAGTCATTACTGTTATATAAATAGTTTACATGTATCATCATTGTGTTCAGTGATTGTAAAAAGATAATTACATTTGTATCGTGGGTGCTTTAGACTTATGCCTCTGGGCAAGCAGATATCATCAGAAATATATGTTTTATAATTAGGGGGTAGAAAGTCTTATCTGCAAAACTTCGCAACTCAATCCATTGCACAAATAATGACATATTTTGCTGTATTACATGGTACAAATGAGCTCAGACTGTCATGTGATGAGCTCATACTGTCGTGCTTTAATCAAAGGCAAAAGAAGTATGGGAAAATGCATAAAATATCACCTGGGGCAAAATTATTTCCCAAACTTTCTAAAACAGTAATATTTTTGAGTACATACTTGCATTATCAATTGTATTTAGAAGCTTTCTGCCAATTTTGGTTAAAAATTAAATTGTTTCTGAGTTATGGCCATTTGTATGATTTTTTTTGCTCAATAATATTTAAACATTACATGATCCAGAAAAACTGCACCACTTCAAGCATCTACATCCACCCTGGTGATGACCACCAGCTATATGCCTAAAATGTGGTAGCAATGTAATTTTTACCTCTTGCTATCCAAAGTGAGTTCAGGCCGGTAAGTTACTACTCCTTGTAGAGGCTGCCCTAGGTGCCCTACCTCACAGTCCTTTGTCACTTAGCGGCTAGATAGGAACTACAACTTATTTTTTATACAAAACACTGTACATTTTACTGCTCATGTTTTTTTAGAACTCTTCTTTTTCAGAAAGTTGGAAAATGTGATCACCATAATCAAATGTCCCTTTCTCTTGTGACAGGAAGTGAAGGATCTTTTGAAATAAATAATACGACTGGAGCTATTTCTGTTATAAAAAACCCAAGTAGACTAAAGAAAGAAGTGTATGAACTAAAAATTCAGGTATGCTCCATAGTTTCCCTGTGCCCGTGATCTACTAGCCATGAGTGTCAATCTGTGTTAAAAACAGGTAACATGAACCAAGTCTTAAATGCTACATGTTGTATTTGTATGTTCAAAGGTCAGATCATCACCTCATGTAAATTAGCGTAATTTCCCATTGTTTGCCCAGATATTCAAAGTGCCCCCAATTTCCTCTTAGAAATAAAATCTAATAGTCACAAATTAATTCCCAGCTCTACAGTCTTCTTTCTCTTAGGTGATTGTCTGCTCACTCTCTATTTTCAATTTTTATTACTGAGTATGAAAATTAATGAATTATTAAATCCATATCTGCTGGAGTGGATTACTATTAAATCTATAATCATTGAGCGGGTTAGGATAAATTATGCTGAATAGTGGATCATAGCTATTAAATCTATATCCACATGACTGGGTCTCTAACACAACTTTGACACACACGTCCAAAGTTAGAACTGGAAAGAGAACAGAATTTTAAAGAGACAGGATATGAATGTGACATGCTGCCTAAATTTACACAGAATTCTAACGATCAACATTTTAATGGCACAGGGTCACATCATTAGGCCCTTATCAATTTTTCCTCACACAAACATGCATTGAAAGCAATGGCAATTTTCCTGAATAAGAACTAGATTAAGTCTTTAGAAGGGCCTTGTGACTTAGCCCAAAGATAAATAAATAAATGCTGAATTATTTTATACTAAAAACAATAGTAAAGGGCCAGATTCTTAGCTTGTGTAAATTGGTGGGCTGCTATTGACGTCAAGCTGAGAATCTGGCTCTACATGCTCAGAGATTTAAGACATAAAATCCTCTAGAGAAATTCATGTTAAAATCATGTTGCATCATGCTGTACCATCAAGTCAATTTGATGCAAGTGGAACAAAGGTTGAAATATTGGGCCATAATTGGTGTT
Source organism: Trachemys scripta elegans (assembly GCF_013100865.1). Classification (NCBI taxonomy): domain Eukaryota; kingdom Metazoa; phylum Chordata; order Testudines; family Emydidae; genus Trachemys; species Trachemys scripta. The sequence goes on from NC_048304.1 coordinate 72,489,091, forward strand.
GGTTTGAAAATTCTTTGACTGAAATGGGTGTACACCAGGGATTAATTTAACCAGTTAGAGTTTGATTCCTCGGTTACTGGTAACCAATTTCTTATACAAAGCAGCAGCCAGAGTTTCCTCTATAGTGGAAGAAACATCAGAGGCACAGTCAATGAGAAGAGTATTGATTGGGTGAACCTCAACAAGTCTGGTAGTTCAGTTCAGTTTGGTTGCCTGTCCATGGGGTCAGCAAAGCAGGGCTATAAATCTGAAAGCAGTCTCTCCAGAAGGAAATTTCTAGTACTTTCTTCTTCCCATATGCCCCCCAAATACTGCAAAAGCACAGTTCTTCTCACAGTGCTTCAGCACTCATGCCCTCTGCCAGAACCAAGAAGAGCATGGGTACCTGAAAAATAACCTGGAGGAAAAGTCCAAGCTTTTTGGAACTTCTAAGCGTTTTGGGTTCCTTTTTACCTTGTACCTTCATTCTGAGCAAAAGTTCAGATCATCTCTTACTTTATGTCAATTGGTAATTCGTCCCTAGAGAGCAGTTTTCATTCTAGGACAGAGGTGGATTGTGGAGCTCTTTTCTGAAGACTTGGCCTTGTGGCCAATGCAGGACCATTGGTTTTGTTAAGCTTTTGGATGGCTGAGCACAAATACGACTTTCTGCAAGTTTGTAGCGCTCTAGAGTGAAATCCTAACCTCACTGAAAGTCAGTGCAGTTTGACTTCAATAGAGCCAAGATTTCCATCCCTAAGGGCACGTCTTCACTACCCGCTGAATCGGCGGGTAGCAATCGATCTATTGGGGATCGACTTATCGCGTCTAGTGAAGATACGATAAAATCGATCCCCGATGGCTCTTCCGTCGACTCCGCGAAATCCACCGCGGCAAGAGGTGGAAGCGGAGTCGACGGCGGCGCAGCCGCGGTCGACTCGCCGCCGTCCTTGCAGCCAGGTAAGTCGACCTAAAATACACCAATTCAGCTGTGCTATTCACGTAGCTGAAGTTGCGTATCTTAGGTCGACCCCCCCTGTAGTGTAGACCTAGCCTCAGCTTCAGACCAAGGTTTCTAACACAAATTTAAAGATCTAGACAAATGTAAAGGCATCAGGCATACTCAACTCATGTACAAAATTACCCTTAATATGTGATTTGTTCACACAGATTAAGGCCCTCTGAGGGCCTGAGAGAAGAAACATTTTAATTGAACTGATAGTTCTCCACAAAGAAAGCACTACAGTTTTTCTTTTACCTATCATAGGCATCAGAAATAAGTCTAGATGGTGATGTGACAGCATATGCTTTTGCCACCGTGACTATAAGGGTCGTCGACCTCAACAACCACCCACCAACTTTCTATGGAGAAAATGGGCCCCAGAATCGGTTTGAATTGACAATGTATGAGCACCCACCCGAGGGTGAAATCCTAAGGGGCCTGAAAATTACTGTCAACGATTCAGATCAGGTGAGTTTGTGAAGAGTATCTATCTAGTCTGACTGTCTAAGGGTTTTCTGCAGCACCTTTCACTGTAATATCTGGGAACCTAAATTTTGGGGAGGAGCAAGGATAGGTTATTAGTATTATAATACGATTGCCCATTAACAGTGTTGTGAATGCTTAAAAGAGAGGTACGGTCTATTGGCTTGAACCCCATGAGTTCTAACCCCAGCTCAGAGACTGACTCCTGCTGGGCCTAAGGTCTTGTCTACACTATGTGGGAAAGTCGATCTAAGCTATGCAATTTGAATTACGTTAGTAGTGTAACTCAAGTTGACGTAGCTTAGACCTATTTACTGCGGGGTCCACGCTATGCTATGTCGATGGGAGATGCTCTCCCGTCGACTCCCCTTACTCTTCTCATTCCGGTGAAGTACAGGAGTCGATGGGAGAGCGATCTGCAGTCGATATATCGGGTCTTCACTAGACCCGCTAAATTGACCACCGATATATCAATCACCACTCGTCGATTTCCCCCCCCCCCCCCCCAGTAAGTGTAAACAAGCCCTTAGACATTTTAGGCCCTATTTACAATCTCAAATTAGTTTTACCACTAGTATAACTCCACTGAGTTCAGTGGAGTTACGCTTGATTTACAATGACATAGGATCAGCATCAGACCCTTCACCTCTCTCACTTAGTTTCTCCATATGTAAAATGAGGATAATACATTCTTGCATAACTCCTAGAGGTAATAGGAGGACTACTTAGCATTTTACAACTTCAAAATGCTTTACAAATAGTAGCTTTATTACTGCTGTCTCCCACAACCTTATGGAGACAATACAGACCTTGCCCCTTTCATTGTTTCTGTTAGTAAAACCTATAACTTATCATTCTTCTGGCCTTTATCCTTTACCATGAGTTGCAGTGCATGGTTTGATAAAGCTTTATACCCCAAGAAGAGCATCCGATAGCCAGACAAGGGAGAAGAAGACTCCATGAAGCCCACTTGGGACCTCACCCTGTAGTTCTAACCAACCTAAGAAGCACTTATATACTATGGCAATAGTTGCTATAGGAAACCTTAAGTTAGCTACTGTACCACTGGCCTCCATTTGAGTTAGCCTGAGGTTTAGGGAATGACAACATCCCAGAACTGTATTCTGTTAACAGCAATGCTCTTCTGTCACTGTACTCAGTATTGTACTGTTACTATTGTACTGTTATCAAGCCCCATGGCTTCCCCTTGCTGCTCTGCAGCAAGCAGATAAACGACTACTTACGTCTGAGTGCCCAGTCAGTCCTGTCATTGTTGCTGCTGCTGCAGCAACAGAAGGAAGCAAACTGAAAAACTGCTATGCTAGCTTTTTCTCTACTTGGAGTTTAAAAAAAAAAGTCACGTAGGTTGCAACCAGACTATAAAATATACAGAAAGCATTTGTGCCTATATCGAATACATTTCTGAACATGTTTACTGCTGCACAGTGTCACACAATGGTTTTTTTTCTTTTAAAGGCCTAAAGCCAAATTATTCCCCTTCTGCACACACACTCATTCAAGGCAAAATGTAAAGTAAACAATGTATGCTTAGTGGTGGCGTGGGATGGAGCTGGAGGTACAACCTCTAATTTCTGCAAAGCCTGAGGAGTATGGAGTGGAAGCCCATCTGCTCTATGCGCCACACCTCTTCTCACTATAAGGAAAGACAGCAGCCATGCTTCCACTGGCTCTCCTGACATTCCTGTGCTCTGTGATTGTCCAACTGGGCTCATGGAACATGGGTTGCTCTGACCAGAGGTGGGTTCTGCTAAATTTCCTGACAGAAAGTCACTCAGTTTTGGGAGGAAGCAAACTATGCAGAGCAGCCATCTCCAACACAGCATGGTCCCCCAAAAACCTGTGGAGTCCCATGCATAGGGGATCTTTGCCTGGCTGGGAAGATAGCATTCCACATTGCCACTGCTCTTACTCATTCCATGCACATCAGTCATGTCCAGCTGGTATTTGTATGTGTCACTCCACTCTCCACTGCAGGCAAAAAGGAGCCAATGGGTTACCCTTTAATTGTGGGAGTTTGGATTCCAGTGCAACATAAGCCGCTGAGCTTGAACCTGAAAATATTCAGATTTGTTTTGGGGATTAACATTGGCTTTTTTCCCTTTTGAGATGGGCAAGTACTGAAGCAGTGACTGCCCAGGCTTAGTCCACCTATGTGTACATCAGCAAGTGGGGGCTGTCCCGTTTCTACATCACCACTACTAGAAGTACTGCATCCTGGAGGGCAGGGCCGGCTCCAGCATTTCTGCCGCCCCAAACAAAAAAAAATAAAAATAAAAATAAAAAAAAGCCGCGATCGGCGGCGGCAGTTCAGCGGCAGGTCCTTCGCTCCTAGAGGGAGTGAGGGACCTGCTGCCCCCGAATTGCCGCAGGTGCCGCCCCTCTCCCTTGGCCACCCCAAGCACCTGCTTGTTAAGCTGGTGCCTGGAGCCGGCCCTGCTGGAGGGACATCAGCATCCGCCAATCAGTGATTGTGGCTGGTGGCGACAGTTGGGAATCACAGCTGTTGAGAGATTGGTACCTGCTATTAGTTAATAAATCACATTCAGCTCATCTTGCCCCATCCTCTATAGGAACGCATAAATGTCTGCCAGATTAATGGCTAAAACGGCTATCTGTATGAACCTTCCTTTTTTTGCCATTCCCCTTCCGTGTTCAGATAAAACTTGAAAGAATTGTTCTGGTGTCCAATAGCTTGATACTTTATCACAGTGCATGGCAGAATGCCCCAGGTTGATGCCTTTTATATATTACTATTGTTCAGTGATTTCACTTGTTTTCCACTGTTCCACCAATGGGTCATCCTTTATCTCCAGTCACCTGTTCTCTGCAGGTTAGAGGGAGCTTCCTAAACCAAAAACAATGAGACAAAGCAGTGCAGCACATAAAAAGCTTCATTGCTGTATATACACATACCTACAGTACTGACTAAACTCACTAAGTCCTGTCCAGCAATGCATCAATCACACTGCAAAGCGCAGGATGGATTCTCTGGAGACCCTTGCTTCTTTGGCTGTTATAAAATCCTGGTCAGGAAGATGGAAGGGATAAACCTTCCTAGAATCACCAATCTATGTGCTCCTGGTTCCTTGGAACACAACCAGCTTAAGGAACACAAGCTTTGAAGCTTAGTCAAAGCCTCTTTCTCACATGAATTGCCCACATAGCCAGCCCTAGTGTAGTGTTTTTCCATTGTAATTGGAGGAATAATTAATCTTTTTTTTTTTTTAAAATAAAAAAGCCACGTGTGCCCTGTGACCAGAGCCGCAGCGATTACTTTAGTAAGCCTCTTAGCACTCTCTTACCCAGGAGATGGAGAACAGAAGGTTCTAAGCAGTCAGACACACATTCTAATTATACACATACTAAATAAAAATGTTGCCTATGCCATGCAACAGTAAATGCAGCCTTGCTGCTGAAAGCAAAGCAACATCACTTTGTACTGCTTTTACTTTCATACCTATGCTTTGTTCCCAGGGGGCCAATGCTAAATTCAACCTCCGGCTAGTTGGACCCGGTGGCATTTTCCGAGTTGTTCCCCAAACGGTGCTGAATGAGGCTCAGGTTACCATAATAGTGGAGAACTCTGCTGCCATAGATTATGAGAAGTTCCAGTTGTTAACCTTTAAGGTATAGTATGTTCCTTGCCTGCTCCAATTAAAAGGTTCATATACGTGAGGGTTTTTGACTTCTGGTTTCGACTGGGGCCGTGTGACTGAATGCTAATGCTGTTATAGCCCTGTAAACGAAGCTCACCAAGTCAAATTCTTCCCTCAGGTCATTGCTGTGGTGTTTAATGAGTGTAACTGAGGACCGTAGTCTATCTTTGGCCCAGTGAATGCAAGGAGTTCTAGCTGTTACATTTGTATAGAAATTTCATTTTGTGATGTTTCTGAAGCACTGTGGACTATGCACATCAGGGTGACTATTTCACTTATGCCAATAAGCTCATTGGATGCAATCCTGGCCCCACTGATTTTAGTGAATCCAGGATTTCACTTACTCAGACTTAGGCCATGTGGCACATGGTCTTGCTTTAGTGTTATTGCTGGAACTGGTGGAAGACCCCAGCTGATGGGTAATTACTTTTCTATTGCAGCTCATTGCCTTCAGCACCTTGTTACTCGTAAAATATTTTTTCCAAGTTATAGTTCGGTACTAATGGGCTCTGCATGTTTTGTATACAAAGAGGCAGTTTCTGTAATGATTACAGGGAGTGGTGTGGGAGTCAGATTTCCTGGGTTCTATGCCCAGGATTTGCCATGTGACCTCAGCAAGTCACTTCACTGCTGTGTCTCAGTTCCACCATTTGTCATGTTTGTTTGTAAAGCACCTGGTGCTCCTTAGATTCAAGGTGCTCTAGAAATACAACATATTATTATTGTATTCAGATGGAAGCTTCATGACCAATTATAAAGCATTGCCCAAATCAGTTATAAGTAGTGCAGATTTATTCATGGTAAGTTACTATAAGACCACTAAAGAAATCACACAGCTCATGAATACCTTGAATTCTATATTGAACCAACCAGCTCATGAACACTGAAAGCTGAATGCTATTGCAATGATCACCGAAAGTTGTAATTACAAGTGAAGAGGATTTTTTTATTCCTTATGAGCTCTCTCACTTTGTTTGGATAAAATGATTTGCACAAGAGTGTTAAAATGAACTGCACAGATTTTGCTAAAAATACAAAGCCTGTTTCTAAATTCCCTATTGGGAAAGGAGGGTGGTGGGAAAATCAGATATCCAGGTTTGAAATATGCCAATTTTTTTTTTTTTTTTTCAAACAATTCACTAGCTGTCTTGTATACTTGACAAGTTCAAGCCACTTGCTACCCCGACTGCCAGAGTGAGTTCTTTCAGTTAACATTTTGGACAAGATTTGGGCTGGTTTCTGTTCTAATGTCTATCCCCAACAGTTCATCAAAACTGTCATACCTTCCCTAATCAGTGATTAACTCCTTCCCTGCTAGTTTACTGTTGTCCATTAGCATACCATAGAAATCAATGAAACATTAGTCTGCCCTTATTGTATACAGCAGCATGCCAGGTCCATTCTCCAGGATGTAGGTGGAAAGCATGACACCCAAGGAGTGATCTAGAATTATTTGACCAGAACACATTCTGAGGAATTGACAAAGACAATGGCTCAGTGGAGAACTTCTGCCCTCCAGTTATCACAGTGATTCACCCTTTTGCTAGATTCCTCAGTTCTCCTGGATACCCAGTTAGCAGCACAGTGGCCAGAAACATCTTTTGTTTTCAAATGAGTCCACTTCTCTAGGCCTGGAGCCCATTGTATCTCAGGCATTTGACACCTCCAAACTGGACTGTTACAATTTAAATTTACAATGGTTAATCTAGAAGGCCACTTAGCAGCTCCATCAGGTGCAGCATGCAGCTGCTTGCCTCTTCAGAGGGCAGAATAACAACATATCGCACTGACTAGTGCTCTGTCTAGCTGCCCTGGTGCTGTAGTTCATTTCAACATGAAATTCAATAAAGTCCTAATTGCTCAGGCCCAGTAGTCACAAAGTCTGTCTCTTCCCCTAAGCTTCACCAGGACATCTACACTCAGAAGGTATGATTCAGAGAGGTTGAAGCTCAAGGGAATTTGGGCTAGGAGTTCTCATTAGTGGAACCTCTGGAATTTGATCTTGCTTTTAAATACATGAGTCCCAGCCTGGCTGTGTTTATGGCAAGATGTAAAATGCATTTCTTGTTCTAGGCTTTTCAATGACACCAGGTTCTGCAGGCTCTGATATTTTATCTAGTAGCTGTTGTCTCCCATCCTGAGTCCATCCAAGGAAGTTAAGTCACCTTCTGTGAATAGCTGCGGAACACTGGAGTGGTACAAATAATCTGATGAATTTAGCCTCTGTGTCTGCAAAATGTTCACCAGCAGATACATCATTTTATCCATCATTCAAGCTAATTCAATGTTTGAATTATTTGAAATATTTGAGGCATTTTTAAAAAAATCTGGAACAGTTCTCTGCAGATATTTGATTTTCAATATGCACTCTCTGAGCTATGCTGGAAACTGTGATTAGTCAGACAGTCAGGCAAGCACTTCTACTGTAAATAATGACACATACAGATTTAAAAGTTGGTTTCTGCACATTATTGCAGAGACAAATTTGAAATTCCCTTCCCACAAAATTTCAAATGGATTGCTCAGACTTTCAAGAAAAGCAAACACAAAGTGGGCACGGACATGGCTGAAGTTTATTTTAAAATGTGTATCAATTTAAAAAATGAGTTTGATTTTTGCATGATTTGCCCAGTTACACAAAGCATGCTTTCCTTCTTGTGGTGTTGGTTTCCGTTCTAACTGGGATAAAATGCACCTAGGCATAGTGATAGATGCCTCCCAAATACTTGCAATAATAATAGTAGAATTCACTATTTTATCTTCGTAGCTTCTTGCCATAGAGGTGAACACTCCTGAGAAATTTAGCTCAACGGCGGATATAGTGATACGTCTCTTGGACACCAATGACAACGTCCCAAAGTTCTCATCTGACTATTACATTGCCAGGATTCCAGAGAATTCCCCAGGGGGGTCCAACGTAGTGGCTGTTACAGTAAGCTTTATTCAGTCTTCCAGAGATGTGTCTGATCTAACTATCTGTCTATGGAAACTGCCAAAGCATGTCAGTGGCTCTGTCCTCCTAATAACTTTTTATTCTTTATAAGCTCTATTCTACTCCCATGCTGAAGTCAATGGGAGTTTTGTCATTGACCTCAACATGGGTGGGAGTCATTCCTATGTTTGTTGGCTGCTCACCTGCTGAAACATCTTTAAATCAATGAGTAAAAGAAAACCTGCTCCTGCAGTCTCATAACTAAGTGCATTTGGGATCAAGGCCATATGGACTCACAGCTATCACTATACTCAGAGTAGCAGGTATATTAAGCTCTAATGTGTAGAGCCACTCAGTGTCTGATATTGTTATGTTAGCACACAATGCTCAGCAAGGTAGCTGTTGTTTCAGCAAAGCCTTTTCAGACAATGTGTCTGTGCCATTTTTATTTTATTTTATGTGGTTTTTTAAGCCACAAAAATGTCACACACTCCAGCTGAAAGATTCAGTGATAGCTGAGCGAGGCTGGGATTGTTCTAAGAAAGACTTGGATTTGATTGAGGTTGAACAAAAAGAAAGGAAAATGGCTGCTAGTGAATTTCTAGTCCCATCTTCCATAGATTGCAAAGGTGACATGATTGCTACATGCATAATTATGCTGTTCATGAGCAAGACTATAAAAATGCACGAGATTTGGAAAAGAATGACCCCAATGTAAGAACTGCTTTCGTGTGTTCAGAAATGGGAAGAGTTTGTTTATACATTTACCAATATCTCACACTGTCAGAGGAAGAAAAGCAAAATGTTAGAGACCCTGTGAGCACTGAAGAAACATTTCCAGCCCAAAAGGAATGTTATACATTTGTTTAATACAACCACTAGAGTCAGAGCTAGAACCCATAGATCAGTATGCCACACAAAGCTGAGGCAGTCGACAGCCACGTGTAAATTTGGGAGTGATACAAGATCCCGTAGGGCTGGGCACCAGAGACATAGATTCCTGAGGCAGGATGCTAAGGGAGACCAAACTAGTCAGTGTGCTGCAGAGGCAGTGAAATGACACAAATGCTACTGAAAGTACTAACTGCAGATCCTAGAGGTGAAAACACTAAACTCTATATAGGGAAGAACATCAAAACAAAAAAGAAGAGGCTCACCATAGGACACACTGTGGCACCAAGGCAGCACAGCACAGAGATTATCATGTTCCTTACTGTAGTAGTCAGAAGAAGAAGAACAGTGTCCAACACTGAGGTGGTCTGCAGAAAATGTTTAAAAAAAAAAAAAAAAAACATTTTGCAAAAGCAGCAAAATTGGGCCCTTCTGGTCAAAGGCAAAGAGGACAGTGCATCTGCACAGTTCATATTCAATACTAAACATCATGTAGTCACCAGATTAGTGCCTAAACCAGATTCAGAGACAAACCCAGCATGTTGAGATACTGTAGGCTTGGAAAGTAACTGTTCTAGCAGGATGGATACATATGAAAGATGTATTAGAGAATACTGGACATCCCAAGAAAAAATAACATGCGAAATGGAATCCAGTAAAAAGAACCCAAAGTTATGAGACCTCAGAAGTTGACAAGAATCCATGGTAGTTATCGGGAACCAGATGCACGTCCCCACTCCCCACAAGGCCACAGATGAGTTACACTGGTCTTGCATGAGTTTAGACATCAAAGACATTGCTAAAGACTGCAAAACAAGCAAGCAATGTTTAAACAAGCAAGTGAGGGAGCCAGTTATACACTCAACACCACAGCACACCTGCCTACATCAAGTTTCTCTGCATTTAGAGGTAGATGGACAGACATACTGATGTAACAAAAAAATCCTCATAGGTACCAAAGAAAACAGAAATAACTCCCTCTATCAAGTCAACTGCTTTTCCCAACCCTGAACCCGTGGAGAAACTAAGAAGAATGCAGAACAAAGTTGCAACATCTGAAGAGATACCTGCAGCGCAACCTGGGCCCACATATTGAAATATCGTTATGTAAAAATATCAACTAAATATACCACAGTGAAGAGTCTTTTTAAAAAAATCTCTGTGCTGTTTAAAAGACAGTTTTGGCCAGGGACACTGCACTCATATTTAACTGATCTCTAGTAAAGGTTGAGAATGAGTTGTTTGTTTAGTCAGTGCACTAATGCCCTCCTTACTCCTATGAAAGAAAGGATGTTACAAGATAATGTCAAATGCCTAAGAATGGCGTCACCCAATAAGCATTCTAGATTTTACTGCTTATGTTCATGTAGAGTGCTTAGGACGTGGTTGTATGAAAAAGCTTTGCTGTATCGCCCGTTACCATTTGATTTTGTAATATTTTGCAAACTTCCAAATGCAAATTGTTAATGAAAGTTCCATAAATATACCGACAAAATATTTTAAAAGGAGAAAAATCTGTTTGGCTTTTAGTGTGCTGTTATTAGGCACAATAGGACAATATACTTTACTACAGGTTAATAAATCAGGACTCCTTTGAATTCTTTTCTTAAGGCTACAGACCCAGATTCAGGACTCTGGGGAGAAGTCAAATACTCCATATATGGAACAGGAGCTGATCTGTAAGTAAAAAAGTTAACCTTTGAATACATTAAAAAGAGAAATCACTACTGACAAAATAAGAGGGTTAAGACCGTGGCTGACATCTCAGACAAATGCATATTGAGATTATTTGAGGGGGAGGCACTTACCCTATGTCTTTTTCCTGAGTTGTTTCTGTTAAAATATTTTCTCCTGCAAAAAACAGGCAAAAACTTGTTGTATAAGTCTATGGTGTTTTACCCACATGCCCCTAAAGAAACCTAGGGCAGCTAAGTGACAATGCATAGCATCTGTTCAAACTATCATTTAAAAAGTACTTTTTGCAGGAAGAAGGGTTGTTTGTGCTGGTTATTGCGAAAGTTCTGTGGACCCCACACACCCCTGTTTAGCTGCAAAAACTATGCCATTTCAACACTCAATCCAATGTACAGAAAAGACCAAAAATTCATGGGAACCATATTTAAAAATTCCCACATTTTCTGAGGTCTGACACTGTTGGCACTTCTGGCATTGGTGACTGGCACCACTGGATATTAGAACTGTTGCTTGCATGTAACACTAGTAGCAGCAGGGCATGGAGGAAGGTAACAGGATGTTCACCAGATCTCTAATAGATACCTCGCTCCTGCTTCCTGTTGTAGGATAGATGAAAATGAGCACCCATTTGATCAGCTTTCCAACCCCACCCCAGTTATTGCAAATGTAATAATTGGCTGGGGCTCCTAGCCATCTCGAATATGGCTGGTCATCTCTCATGATTCTGCGGAACCTCTCACCCCTATGACTTAAGAGGTTGGAGAGAAGAACTTGCAAATGAGTATGTTGTCCAGACTCTCATCCCCCTCTCCTGCAAAATTTTATTTCTTCTATTAATTCCCCACCTGGTTTTAAAGCTCTGCTCCCCACTTTGAGTAGGATGCTAATTATGGCAGTCAAATCCAGAATTTCAGGGGTTTATTGGGAAACATCCAAACAAGGGCGCACATACAGGAGCTTCTAAATCACGGCTTATTTTGAGCTTCTCACTAAATCCTCAAGCAAGCTGTTAATTGGGTAGAAGCAAGCAAGCAAAGGCCATCCGATGCACTCAGACCTATTAAGTTTAAAATGTAACAGCTGGTGCCAAAAAACTTCTGAAGGCTTGGGGAAAAAAAGATGTTGTGTGGAAAAAAAAAGTGTATGCAAATTTATTCTGATTCTCACACTCTAAAGCTAGAATTTAACCAGGGAAATGAGGCTGCTGTGAGGTTTTTTGTTTGTTTTCCTAAACATGGAACTTTTTTGGTTAAGACACTGGATTGAGACTCAGGAAATCTGGGTTGAATTTCCAGCTCTGCCATAAACTTCCAGCATGAGCTCAGGCACATCACTTAGGCTTGCACCGCATGCAATTCTTGTACCAATTTAACTGTTTGTTAGGGCTGTGATGTTTCTGCCAAAACAGTTAAATTGGTACAACTCCTAACATGGATGTAGTTATACTGGTATAAAGGTGCATTATACTGGAATATTTCCCCTCCCAAATAGGAATAGCAATATCCATATGTGAAAGGGTTGACTCACCACTGGCTCCTCCTCATGGCGGGGTGTGGCATAGCAGCACTCTGTCCACTGGGGTCTCCTACCAATGGCTGCTCTGCCTCTGTGGTGGCCTGCCTCTTCCTGTGACTTGGCCCTCTGGCCAGGTCAATTCAAAGTCCCTCCCCTTCCAGGGTAGTTGGTGAACAAAAAGCAAGGAGAATTAATGCAAATAAATGAAGTTAGTAAAGGATAGAGGGGAGTGACTCCACCTCAGCATGTATCTAATTCTGTCCCTCCCTTCCCTCTGGCAGGGACCATCAGGCAGTGGTTGTCTGGGAAGCTCCTGCCTTCAATCAGCCCTTTCCTTGGGAGCTGAGGGTTGAAGATCTGTTTCTTTTCCCTGGTCTGCCAACAAGTGAGCTGTTCTGCCCCCCTTTTAAAGCTCCTTCTCCAGCCTGTGCCTCTCTTGCAGGTGTGGCCAGGCTGGGGTAGCTGAGCCCAGACCAGCTCCTTAACCCCTTGTTGTCCAGTGTGGAGTTTATCGACCCTATCCCACAGTATAACTCTGCCTTATACCAGTATAACGGAGTCCACACCAGGGTGCTGAACCACTTTAACTATATTGGTATAGCTAAAGTGATACAATTTTTGTGTGTAGACAAGGCCTTAATCTCTCTGCGCCTCAGTTCCCCATCTGTAAAATGGAGATAATAAAACTACCTTTTGTAGTTCTTGTCTTTTTAGATTGTAAGCACTTCAGCACAGGGACTATCTCTTTCCATGGATTTGCACAGCACTCAGTACAATAAGGTCTCAGTCTTCCTTGGCGTTTGTGGGTACTATTGTAATACAAACAACTCATAAGCATAGATAATAACAATGCCAATTTTATAATAATTATATATTAAGCTCAAAATTGGAATGCACAAAAATACTTTATTTTATTTTGCATTAAATACAGGATACAGAAAACCTTTCATTTTTACAAAACCTCCATTTGGGGCCTAAACTGACAGGGTCCTTTGAAAAGACAGGAGGTTGGCATCTTTAAGAGAAATTCAGTCTTTTGCCTGTCACTCTTGACAGTGGCTCAGTAATTAAAAATGCATAGAATTGAACTCACCCTGGATAATTCTGAATACCTGCAACCTCCCAATACCAGTTTATAAAACAGTGATTAGTTTTTGGAGGACTCAATCGCTCTGCACATTTTAGGGGGCTTAGCAGAACCATTTAGCTTACCCATTCTGAGACGCTAACTAAGAGCCAAATATTGTATGCAACACACTTTCCTCTGCTATTCAGCTGGGGTCAATCAATCTTCTTTTATTCAGGACACGATCTAATACATTGTACTTATAACCTGAATAAATATGCAGTTCTCTAATGTTTCTACACAAAGAGATCACATTTGGGAAAAAACCATCACACTGAGCATTGCATGAGTACAAAAGCTTCTACGAAATACAACTGAAAGGGCTAACACACAAAGAATACCACATAATAATAATTCTGTTTTTTCAAAACAAAAATGACAAGCAAAAATATGTAGGGTCGGTGATTTGGGATCTGTCAAGTTTTAGGTCTGTTTTCAGAACAGGAGAGGCCTTGTATAAGGCTCCCGGCTGCATAAATTCCAGCATTATACCACTACCCACATCTTTAATACTCCTCTGCATTAGACCATAACTGAACTGAACTGTACAATAGGCTCAGTTGTCAACTAGGCAGAGTTTACACTCAGTGCAGCTGAGAAGAAGGTGGAGGAAAGCTGTCTCTAGTCCACCTTTCCACCACCTCAGTCCTGGGCAGAGGCATCCAGCATAACTTAGAGCAGTGGCCAAAGATCTGGTGAAGTGTCATGTACTGCACCTTTTCTGTGTCTGGTGCGAACCCCCACCCCCAACAAAGCCCTGCCCATCCCGGATGCACCACCCTGCATTGCAAAGCAGGGAAATGGGTGGCATAGAACAAGCTATGCCAACTTTGTGCCACACAAGCTTTCCCAATGTCATAGGAAAACCTCAACTGCTTCTTTAGGGGGCCTATGTGTTTGTCAATTGACTGTTTAGCCTTTGGTGTAAGCCGTGTGACATCACTGAGCCTAGGCAGAGCGAACAAGACAAGATGTAAATTAACTTGAGTTTGCATCTGTTCTGGGTACCAATATCTAACCTCAGCAGTTCAATAATCTAGACTAGGATGTGAGCGTCCACAACTTAACACTCAAAATGCTTGTTTTTCATGTATCTCCTCCAGATTTCTAATCCATCCATCAACAGGAATTATTTATACCCAGCCATGGGCCACATTAGATGCTGAAGTCACTGCAAAATACAACTTCTATGTGAAGGCAGAAGACACAGACGGGAAGTATAGCTTGGCTGAGGTGTTTATCACTGTGCTAGATGTTAATGACCATTCTCCAGAGTTCAATGAGAACATCCAGGAAAAGACCATGATCATTGGATCACCGGTGAAAATAGAGGTGAGGAATGAAATGATGTCCAAGACTTTAGTGGACGCAGAGTTAGCACAACACCAAGTGCTTTGAACATTCTACCCCTAAGTGTGCATACGTGGGATGAGGGTGAACAAACACATTTGTTTCCCTCTAGTATGTTTTAGTTTGCCCATTGGGTGTGGCAGTGTAGAACAGAGATCTAAAACATGGACTGATAATATTTTACATACTGTTCAAAAGGGTAAATGCATCAAAAGAAATGTAATTCTGTAAAAAATAATAAACCCAAGTTACATCATTTAAATTATCAGTTTGCACATAGCGTGCTGTATAGTGCTAGATTTAAAATAAGTCCATCACCATTGGCACAGATAACATGGAGTGAGTAAATGTGCATGGGGATTGAAACCAGGCTACCCTTCAAAGCAGAGATCAAGTCCATTGTGTGGGGATACTTGCATCTGTCCATATAGTTACATTGGTTCTATAATGAGAGGGCTTCAGTTTCCAAGTAGTATATGTAACGCTGTGGAGTGGAATATGAAAAAAAAATGCAGATGTCATGTACAGTTAAATGAGAATCTGCCTAAAATATATATTAGCAAACATACATTAGCAAGTCTGATGACAAGAATATACATATGGTTAGCAAAAGTAAATATTGAAGTATAATAACAAAAACAAATATAGTTTAGTGGTGTACAGAGCTAGCTCACTGTCAAATTGTTTTCTATCAACTTCACCTTTAAGAGTAAAGTATTCCTTCTAGTCTGGCTGCAGGGAAATACCCGTTAAATTAGTACAAGATGCCTGCTAATATAAAGTGAATCATTTATAACCATCACGTCCATGGATACATAATACCTGGACTTTCTTTCTTGTTTACTTTAATCTAAAATAAAAATTGTTCAGATGGAAAGGACTGCTAATTTTGTCGTCTAAGGTCACACAGTAATATCTCAGTAATCTCACAGCAGATGCTTTGACTATCCCTAAAGTGGGCAAATACATGCCCAGGAACTTTTACATTCTCCCTTCATCCAAATTCATCAGCAATACGTGTCTCTTTTCAACATTTCTCCTGAACAGGCTATAGATCAAGATGCAGAAGAACCCAACAACATTGTAGACTATTCTATTATGCAAGCAGATCCAGCCAATGTATTTGATATAGATCAAAGCACTGGGGAAATAAAGCTGAAGTCCTATATCAGGTCCCTGGATATCATTCACAACATCACCAAGAACAAAGACTGCATATGGTCTGTGGTAGTTCAAGCCAAGGACCGGGGTTCCCCTTCATTTAGCACGACGGCAGTACTGAAGATTGATATTACAGAAGAGGTAAGCAGATATTGAACAGAAGTGACCGGCCTTGGGAGATGTTTGGGTGGAACCAAAGAGGAGTTTCCACTCACACCATTTCTAAAGAGCACTCTTTACTGTTTCAAGAGTTGATAATAGCAAAAAAATAAAATAAAATGCCAGCCATCAGGGTTTTCCCAACAGATTTTTGATAGCTCCACCGTTTAATGCCTTTCCAGAACCCTGAGGCCCAGCCAAATTCTGTGGACTCAGAGGCCTAAGAAAATCCTGATTGGAGGAGAGGGGAAAATCCTGATTGTGGTGTGGGGGAGGGGTGTTTAGTTCCTTTCATCTGATGTCAGACAGTTAAGGACCTATGTGCCCCTGAGACCAAACTTCAGTCGGACTACTACATTTCTGAGCTGTTGGTCAAGAGAGATGAAAGGGAACTGGACCAAAAGTTGCCCTACGGCTTGGAGAGCAGGCGATCAGAACTGGGATTGTGGGGGCAATTAGGTCAAAGACTAACTGCAATCCATTTCTCTCCCCTGTGACAGCAGCATGGCCATCTGGGTGTAGTAACCTCCACAATCTCAGTGTGGGTAAAAGAGAGAGGTGAATGCATAGAAGGTACTTGAGAAGGCAGAAAACTCATAGAACCTTCTCCCAGCTCCTCCAAGGAGCTCCGCACTTAGCGACTGCTGAAGGGTTATTCCTAAGAACTTTTAGATACCACATTTAAGTTCTATAAATATATATTAGGATATATAGAGATCAATCTAAGGAATATCTGTGTGGATTTCCTATGACTAAAATATTTTCTTGATCTTAAAAAATAATGCAGTATCAGCAGCATTCTAAAAAGTAAGCAGGCACCTGCAGCAGAATGATCGTCAGAGCATGAGAACCAGAAAATGTTACTGATTGGAAGTTGACTGGAGACAAATAAATGATCCAGTCTAATTTCATTGTTCAGCAAAAGTGAAATGCAAAAAGTAAACGTACAAATGCATGTTAAAAACTAATTTATTTTTAATGTATTTTAATAATCCTCAGTGGTGTTAGTAATCAAAACAAAAAGACTTTAAAATATATTATGCATTTGTTGGCAGTGTCCCTTCAATCTGACTTGTTTATATGTTAAAATCAGGCTTAAAGTGTGTTTTCATGTATTCTAAACCCCTTTTCCACTGTACTGGGACCTTTTAAAAGGGGTGTCAGAGAGGTGCAAATGGGCTTTGATGCAAAAGAGACAGACCTCTAGCCTTTTACTATCTGGACCCATCCATGGGGCATAAATGCAAATCTCTTCATGCTAACAGTGACTGGCCTTCTCTTGCTTTTGTCCAAAATGCAGCCAAAGTTCTGTATCCTTTAAATATTAGCATCTCTCTCCTTTTCTCATTTTTTTTCTGTTTTCCCTCTCATGTTCCCTTGATATCAGTCCCCCAAGGTAAAGAGATTTGTGCACTACCGGAAGCTCCCTGTGCACATATGCTGAGCCCATTGATTGTTATCCATCTCCTGACAGATAAAAGGCTTCATCAGAGAGAACTCATTTTAACTGTCACTTTAAAAATGATGAGCCAGATTCTGCTTTGAGTGATACCTGTGTAAATCTAGAATAACTCTACTGATACTCTGAATTTATACCACTTCCACTCCTAGAAGAATCTGCTACAACATGTCAGATGTTTGACTGTTTCTGAGTTGTGGAATATTTCTACAGCAAACAGAATAAAGTGCTCAACCCCCTGAAGCAAACTACAGTATGTGGCAGCTTACTGTTGGTGATAACCTGTGCCTTCATTAGAATAAAGCATTCCACTTCCACATTTAATATTAGGTGACATGGAACTACGTAATATTGAATTTTGAGCCACCCATTAATTCTAAAAACATTTCCAGTTCTTCTAATTGTAACATAACCATTAACCCATCCTTTCACACAATTTCCAGCCATAGAGTGTGGATGGACTTAGCTACTGACCTCACAGTAGTGTGTGCCTGGCTATTAGTCAAGCAAGCTACAGCTGCTGAGCAAGAGACATCACCGAAATCTGGGCCTTGACATCAGTCAGCATATTGGAGGTACCGAGTCAGTGAGCTCACAGGGGCCTATGACTTGTCATCAGCACAACAAGCTAGACAATCTGAGCGGGATTAAAAGAAGGGGGAATGCGCTGGAGAGCAATTCCCCCTGCTCTGCTAAAAGCAATGGGAGAGTTCCCTCCTTTCTATCTTCTGGAGATGGGGCAGTTGAGCTCCCCCATTTCCCCTGTCCATCTCCCTCTCTTGAACTTGGGGAGGCCAGCTCCCCAGACCTCCCTATTCTTCTCTCTGGTCACTGGCTGGCAAAAGGAGGACTCCTCAGGTGAGAGAAGCTGATGAGGGAGTGGCAGGAGAAGCTGTTGGTTGGCTGGTTATCTAAAGGTTCCAAGAATTCCTGCCAGTGGGTGAAGAAGCTTTGGTTCCTAATAAGAGAATGTGTCCATTTGGGAGTTCCCTGTCTGACTTCTGCTGAAAATATCGGTCCCTCAGCAAGTTTCACCTCCCCTCCCGAGGTGCAGAGAGGGATGGAGAGAGCTGCCTGCCACTTCCAGTTCCCCTGCCCCTCCAGGAGAAAAGGCAAACCTGCCACCAGCCTTTTTTGCCCTGGGCAAAATGCAGGGGCAAAAGAAAGGTCCTGTGAGTGTCCTCTCCCCTCCTGGAGTTCCCTAGTGAGGAGTGTTGGCTAGCAGAGATGGGGAAAGTAGCTGGGAAACCAAGAGATGTTCTGTGTATTTCTACACCGTGCATGTGCTCATGCTCTTTTGTCTGCTCTGGGACTCGCACACCTTTCCAATACATTTATTCCTTCCTCCCCATTCTCTTTCCCATGCACCGGCTCATCAAAAAGTTAATGCACTGCCACTTCCCCAACCATGATGATACAATCACCAGACTTGAGGAGCAATCCTTCCTCCTATTTTTTTCTACATTAACAACTTCCTGCTAGTGACCTGCTGATATTGTGTACCCTCCATTCAGAGAGAATGATTTTCAGTGTTCCCTCTCCCAAGCATTGCATTTATGGACTTCAGTCCACTATATTCCACTTAGAATCATAGAGTTGGAAGGGACCTCGAGAGGTCTTCTAGTCTAGTTCCCCTACACTCATGGCAGGACTAAGTATTATCTAGACCATTCCTGACAGGTGTTTGTCTAACCTGTTCTTAAAAATCTCCAATGATGGAGATTCCACACTCTCCCTTGGCAATTTATTCCAGTGCTTAACCACTCTGACAGTTAGGCAGTTTTTCCTAATGTCCAACCTAAACTGCCCTTGCTGCAATTTAAGCCCATTGCTTCTTGTCCTATCCTCAGAGGTTAAGAAGAACAATTTTTCTCCCTGCTCCTTGTAACAATCCTTTATAACAACCTTCATAATTAGCCCGCTCAGGCAGGAGCTACAAAACGAATCTCATAGTATGCCCTACAGAAAAATCCTTGCACAGTGCTTGATCACTTCTTACATCACTTGTAGTTTCTCAGTGGTGTCCAGAGTTACTTGCAAAAAATACTCTCAGATTCAGCCTGTGGGGGAGATTCAATTTCCAAATACTAAAATCTGCTGTGGCTTCAGGGCCGGCTCCAGGCACCAGCTAAAGAAGCAGGTGCTAGGGGCAGCCAATACAAAGGTGCGGCATTCCGGCCACTATTGGGGCGGCACGTCCGGGTCTTCGGCGGAAATTCAACAGCGAGTCCCTCTTTTCCTCTTTGAGCTGCTGCCGAAGTGCCGCTGAAGAGGAAGAGAGGGAGTGAAGCCCTGCCGAACTGTCGAAGAGTGGAGCGGCGCGATTGCGCTGCTGCAGCTTTTTTCTTTTTTTCCCCCTCCGCTTGGGGCAGCAGAAAACCTGGCCCTGCCCCGTGTAGATGGGTTCTCATTCTCTTTCTTTATGACCACCTCTGCTAAGTGTCTGTCCTGTTAGCACACTGAAGAGTCCATCTGGGTTGTCTCTCTTTTGTCTGAGGTTATAACTGGTAGAAAAGAGTCCATATAGCATCTAAAATCTAGTCTGGACAATACAATCTTAACCATGTGAAGAAAACAGTCTTTTGTTAGGATCATGTACAAGCCACACACAGGCTATAGGTGAATGTGTCTTTTTTCTCTCTTCTCTGTGCATATACCATCTCTGTTGGTTAGAGTGCTGTATGCTGAGTGGGGTTTTTTTTTTTTTAAACTACTCCCTTCTGGATGCAGAGCTTTTCTGACAGCATAACTAGAGGTTTCTCACAGTGTTAATCACACTGAGTAATTAAACAGGCATATTTTTCTGATTAACATTTAGCATTGCAATTAGTGCAGGGCTGTGCCCTTTGTGATAGATGCCTTGAGGCTAAGTGCGTCAGTAGTGCACATCAAAAAGACCTTTTGCTCTGTGAATAATACAGCAATAAAAAAATCCAGAAGCAGTTTAATTTAACTGAGTCTGGTTTTATGGAAATTGGTATTGATTGGTGGCCAATGCTTTTCTTTATCTCCTATCCTTGCTCGACAGAATAAGAAACATGCTGAAGAAGCAACTGTTTTTCCTTTTGTTTTCTTCCCGATATGTCCTGCTTAAAATTTATTCCAATATGTTCAAATGTGAGTGACTAAAGCTAGGCAGCTAAGGCTCCAGTTCTGTAGGGTGTTCCACATAGATGGATCCCTGCATACACACAGAACCCCATTGACTTCACTGGGACTCTGCAAGTTTATGAGGCTATTTGGACACAACTATTTGCAGGACTAGGCATAAGTCCATATTTAGGCTCCTAAAATCAGTGGTATATTTGGGCATTCATCAGCTTGGGCATTTATTTAGACTTCTGAAATATAGATGATGATGACAGAACAAATATATAATGGATAATATGAAAAAGTATACGAGATAAGCATATACATTAGGCATGAAAGACAAGACAGGGTGTAATAAGGTAGAAATTTAAAATGGAAACATTTTTATATAGGAATTAAGAAAGGGTTTTTTTTAACACCAGGATGATCAGGGAAAGAGAGAACCTGCCACAATAGCTAGGTAGTTATAGTATTAGTATTCATAAAGAAGTTCTTAAAATCAGTTTCCACAAATGTAAGGTGACACTAGCAATCAATGAATGCCCAGTGATTTCTCTCACCTGGATTGACCTTACCTTTGGGAAAGGCCTCTTAGATTGTCCTTTGGAAATAGCTTTATGATGAGTGGTTATTATAAAGTGGCATGCAATGAGATTGCTCTTGAACAACTCATTTGTCATAAGGCATGTTATCTTTTATTTCTCTGTGCTTTATAACACACCCTAGGCACCTTTATCCAAGACTAGTTACCACATTCTGAATGTGTCCTATTGCCTGGGGAAACTGGCAAAGAAATTGCATTGAAGCTCAGTGATGCCTCATCCACCGACGAGTTTTCATCATGATGAGCAAGACTATACATGCAGTGTTCCCATTATTAAAATAGAGATGGGTCTGAACTAGAACCCAAGATATGAACTCTCCAAAATTTTAGGGAAGTTCAGATCCAGATGTAAATTTTGCTGCTCAGGCTCATCTCTGTGTCAGTGTGCATTTAATTGCCCACACATGGAAAAAATTCTACCCCTGAGTTACTTAACTGTAGATGAAAGCCTGATGAACTAAGCATCAGATAAACCCTGCTAAGTAGTACATGACCTGAAATGAGTTCCATTAATTATGAGTGTTTGTCAAAATCAATTCTGTAGCATGACACTGAAGGTGTCCCATAGTACAGGAACAACAAAGGGAGACAAATTACATATACTGAAGAAAGAATGAGGAGTGCTTGTGGCACCTTAGAGACTAACAAATTTATTTGAGCATAAGCTCGCATGGGGAAATAGGTTTTACTTTGTGTAATGACCCATCCACTCCCAGTCTTTATTCAAGCCTAATTTAATGGTGTCCAGTTTGAAAATTAATTCCAATTTTGCAGTTTCTTGTTGGAGTCTGTTTTTGAAGTTGTTTTTTGTTGGAGTCAGGGCCGGCTCCAGGGTTTTGGCTGCCCCAAGCAGCCAAAAAAAAAAAAAAGCTGCGATCGCGATCTGCAGCGGCAATTCGGCGGGAGGTCCTTCACTCCCAGGCGGAGTGAGGGATCATCCACCGAATTGCTGCCGAATACCTGGACGTGCTGTCCCCTTCTGGAGCGGCCGCCCCAAGCACCTGCTTGAGAAGCTGGTGCCTGGAGCCAGCCCTGGTTGGAGTATTGCGACTTTGAGGTCTGTAATTGAGTGACCAGGGAGGTTGAAGTGTTCTCCGACTGGTTTTTGAATGTTATAATTCTTGATGTCTGATTTGTGTCCATTTATTCTTTTGCATAGAGACTGTCCTGTTTGGCCAATGTGCATGGCAGAGGGGCATTGGTGGCACATGATGGCATATATCACATTGGTAGATGTGCAGGTGAATGAGCCTCTGATAGTGTGGCTGATGTGATTAGGTCCTAAGATGGTGTCCCCTGAATAGATATGTGGACAGAGTTGGCAATGGGCTTTGTTGCAAGGATAGGTTCCTGGGTTAGTGTTTTTTGTTGTGTGGTGTGTGGTTGCTGGTGAGTATTTGCTCCAGGTTGGGGGGCTGTCTGTAAGTGAGGACTGGCCTGTCTTCCAAGATCTGTGAGAGTGAGGGATTGTCCTTCAGGATAGGTTGTAGATCCTTGATGATGCGCTGGAATGTTTTAGTTGGGGGCTGAAGATAACAGCTAATGGCGTTCTGTTACTTTCTTTGTTGGGCCTGTCCTGTAGTAGGTGATTTCTGGGTACTCTTCTGGCTCTGTCAATCTGTTTCTTCACTTCAGCAGATGGGTATTGTTGTTGTTAGAATGCTTAATAGAGATCTTGTAGGTGTTTGTCTCTGTCTGAGGGGTTGGAGCAAATGCGGTTGTATCTTAGAGCTTGGCTGTAGACAATGGATCATATGGTGTGGTCTGGATGAAAGCTGGAGGCATGTAGGTAAGTATAGCAGTCAGTAGGTTTTTGGTATAGGTTGGTGTTTATGTGACCATCATTTATTAGCACCGCAGTGTCCAGGAAGTTGATCTCTTGTGTGGACTGGGCCAGGCTGAAGTTGATGGTGGGATGGAAATTGTTGAAATCATGGTGGAATTCCTCAAGGGCTTCTTTTCCATGGGTCCAGATGATGATGTCATCAATGTAGTGCAAGTAGAGTAGGGTGTTAGGGGACGAGAGCTGAGGAAGCATTGTTCTAAGTCAGCCATAAAAATGTTGACATACTGTGGGGCCATGCGGGTACCCAGAGCAGTTCCGCTGACTTGAAGGTATAAATTGTCCCCAAATCTGAAATAGTTGTGGGTGAGGACAAAGTTCAGCCACCAGGTTTGCCGTGACATTGTCAGGGATACTGTTCCTGACGGCTTGTAGTCCACCTTTGTGTGGAATGTTAGTATAGAGGGCTTCTACATCCTTAGTGGCCAGGATGGTGTTTTCTGGAAGATCACTGAAGAGGTTGCTATTTATTCTTTCTTGCATTAATCCCATTACATGGGGTCCACTCTGAGATCACTGCCTCCGAAGTGCTCATTCAATGCCATAGCTTCTGTCATTCCTCATGCTAACATATCTTTATGACATCCCACTACTTCTTCTCGGGTCAGTCTCTGTCTTTTTTTTTCTTCAGTCTTGTTCTGTTGGACAATCTTATCCACATAGTTGTCAGGACTCCACTTGACTTGACCAAGCCATGTGAGATGAGACATTCCTCATTTTTTTTTCTTTCTCGATGTTACTTTGAGCACGTCTCAAACATACACATTCCTTAAATGATCTTTCTTGCTTACGCCATGCATCCATCTCAATATTTGCATTTCTGTGGAATAGATCATTTGCTCTTGTTTCTTCTTTGTTGCCCAACATTTAGTGCCATGCATTAAAAATGCACAAACCACCATTTTAAAGACTTTCTCTTTTAATTTTACCCGTATCCTATTGTCCCATACTACACCACTTATCTGTTTCCATTTGAGCCAGGCATTTATTATCCTAGCTCTAATTTGGTCCTCTGTTTCCCCAGATCCTGGAACCCATACTTCTGGATACTTGAAAACTTTGTATTTTTGATATTGTCTGTTCAGCTAGTTTTATGGATAATTCTTCAGTGCTCACAATATTAAATAACATAACATATATATATACATACTCTGTTCTTCCTCTGGTTAGTTTGAGCCCATTTCTGTCCAACACATCTCCATTTATCAAGAATCCTCTTCTAGACTATCTATCATCTGTAAACAACATGCACTAAGCTATGCGCCTTGTGCAGGTACCCAGCATGAGGCTAAACAAGAAAGGGCTCACTGTTGATCCCTGATGCACTCCCACCTTTCTGATAGTTCATCTGTTTTACCATGGGGAAGTTTGGATCCAGATGTAAATTTTGCTGCTCGGGCTCTGTATTATCTGAAAGTCATGAATAAATGGGATTAGCCAGCACTATCTATGTTTGCAGAACAGAGCTGTTCCAGGGGGATACAACTTAAAGATGTAATTGCTTAGATTCTGTCTGCATGGCAATATAGCCTAGAGTTCTGTTAGTAAATATTAACCTTTTTAGACCACTTTTTCTTGTATGTTAAATGTATTTGCATATTAACTATTATCCCAGAATCTTTATATTAGCAAAGAGTGTGTTTAAATTTTAAGGCCCAGAGCATTGGTTCTTAACATGTGAGTGACCTGTACTCAGGATTTTTTATCTGATTAAGTGCTCAGCTGTATCTAATTATGCTCAGCATCTCCAAGTCTGTGGAATATAGGTGTCCAGGGAAAAGACCCCCTCAAACTAATAAAAGTATCTACAGAAAAGTTTTTTATAAATAAAACTGGGAGATTGATAAGGGATATTTGTTACGGCAGATGTTTTCTGTAAGGGACTGGGTGATGAATATGGAATAATTTTTTTTTACAGAAGGGTTCTGAAATGGGTGAACCAATAACCCACTGAAAGATGTTTTTAACTCATTAAGAACTGTTGATTTCACAGCAGTTAGTAATAATGATTGGGTTAGAGATTCCTTTTTTACTCATCAGTCAGATAAGCTGAGGATTATGAAAAAAAATCCATCAGTAATTAGGAAAACAGAACACATGATAAAAATTAATAATGGGGAAGTATTTTCCCTCCAAAAAGGAGTTTCTTTGTCTCATACCCTATAAAAGGACAGAGGTTTGGGGAGTTAGACTAAGAATAAACCCTGTCAGAATTCCACGAGGTACAGTTACAGGGACCAAACTACCCTCTCTTCACCATCTACAGGGTTATGTCTTCTTTCTGTATTCCATATAGTGCAGTATTAATCTTTGAGCCTATTTGACAATCTCAAATAATTATTAAATTCAAATACACAACAGTTCATGTTAGAAGATTCATAATTTAACATCCTAGAACTGTCTCCCATCTCACTGAATTTGGGACCTGTTTAGAGCATTCATATCTATAATAGCTTGCTTTATGCCAAAACTAAAACATCACAGGTTTAATCAGATTCAGCTTATATTGAAAATATTTTCTTTCCGAACTATTTGTTATATTCTTCATAATTTGTATGATTTAAAGTACATATGAGAAGACGGATTTTTCTAATTTCATATTGAAAATTTTATGCATTTTGCCACTCTCATATGGTACATATACATTTTGCCAGTGTCAGGATATTTACAGGATACATGTAAGAAACAACATGTAAAAATATACTGACATGGAATTCTCAGCCAATCAAAATGGCATGACTATAATAGTTGGGGTTTTAACCACTTATATAATCAGTTGTGATTTGCATAAGCACTCTGGCCCAGTTTGTGTGATTAACATACAGGCCAACCTTGGGAATGGTATGGAGCTACATAACCCCAAGGGGAAGGTCAGGAAACATTTAGGCCCTGGGGCTTAAACATTTTGGCCTCAGACCCATCCAGCTCAGATATGATTATTAAACATGAAACATCCTCAAGTTGTTATACTGGAAATGAAATGAATTGGCCAATGAAAACTGGCCAGCTTTTTAATACTTTGTAGATCAGCACATAGGAATGGGTATGAAAAATATTACTTCTCTGTAATTTCTTCAGATATGAATATTAAGCAATAGTATGGTGCTGTATGTTTGAGATTTTCAATTCAGCTTGTACACATTAAATATATTCATACACAGAATTTAAATAATTCTAATCCCAAAAGCTTCTGTAGTATTTTCACAAACGTGGATTGTTCTGCATGTTTAAATAGCCCAGTCTTCTCAAGTTTAAGTAGGAAAGAAGCTAGCCCTTAACAATTCTTTCACAGCACATCAAAGGAGTTAAAACACCAATTTTAACGGGAGAAGATTCTTTGATGTCTACTGCTGTGATTTTCACAGTTACAATGAGAAAACTAGCCAGTGAGGAGCTGTGAATAATTATAGGGCTGATGAAACATGGCAAAAGTTTCAAGGTTGCTAAGTGGTTTATAACAATTTTGAAGAATAGAAAGCCCAAGCCTGGAACAAGGTTTATGTTGAAAAGAATAAATAAGCTGTTAAGAACCACTTCTATTGTTTAGTTATTATCTACTTTTCCCTACTACCTGTTGTTCTGATGATTCGTGTACTGCCCAAATGTTTTAGAAATAGTGGCATAGCCTATATGTCTGCCAATGACAGTTTAGGCTTGAGTCACCTTCACAAGTCTCAAATGATAAGGAGTATTAACAGAGAGACAAAGTGGATGAGGTGATATCTTTTATTGGACCAACTTGTGGTGGGGAAAGAGACAAGCTTTTGAGCTTACATGGAGCTCTTCTTCAGGTCACTGAAGTTGATCCAGTAAAATATATTACCTCACCCACTTCATCTCTCTAATGTCTTGGGACCAACACAGTTACAACTACACTGGTTGTACAACTAAACAAGTATTATTAGTAGTCTTTTAGGTTCCATATTTGAACAGTGTGTATGGTGAAGATATACTATTGTGATGTACCAGGCTTTTTCTTCCTGTCCTTTCCTGTAGCTGGGTAAGTCTTTAATTAAAAGAACATGAGCGGGCCATATCAGATTAATATGGCCACTTACAGACTAAAGTGTGAGCTAATTTTCTTGGTGTTTTTCCCTATGTGATACTTTGCCCCACACATCCACCACTCCTGGTCATTTTAAAGGGAATTTGATTTTGTCTGTGCACCAATATGAAGTTTTCTAGCTTGTGTAGAATGATATTAAGGAGAGCCTGGTATGTTTTTGTTCCATGAGTTTGTATATGATGTAGATATTTGTATGTTTATGAGCAACTCGGACTTTCATTCCAAGGAGCACTGCTCTTATTTTGTTAGGCCTGTGAGGACACTCAGTAAGCCCTCACCGTTATGCAGCTGTAACTGTTGTTGGGGAGCTGGGGATCATTCAGATCACATGAATCACCAATTGCATGATGCTCTCCCATGAACATTTGCCAATGCTAGGGAACAACATGAACAATGGAGGGGTGGGAAATAATCCGACTGCTCTAAAACAGTGGATAAGAATCTTTTGTGTTCATCATCTACCACAGTTCTCCTGGCTGTGGAGCTGGTGAGGGATGGGCAAAATGTAGGATTAGTTCACACAGTTGGCAATTTTTATTTTAGCTTGTATGTAGGATAAAGATTTACATCAAACATGGTTATCTAAAATTAGGAATATAATGGTGCACAGGTTGATAAGTTCTCTTATTTTTGACATTTCCAGATCAAATCAAGGGTAAAATCCTATATTTTAGGCCTCAAGAAGCATCCATGGACAATATTTGGAATTTGCATGAGTGGCGTCCTTTCCACCATTTCTGTAACAATGGTGATCTCCACCATCACATACTGGAAAAGTGTGAAAAGATCCAGACTTCACCCTCAGGGCAAAATCCGAAAAATTATACGGGGACCTCCAAAGCGCTCAGTGTGCTAAGCTGTAAAATGAACTGTTCATTCATTTGTCCTTAATATGCCACATATAGTGCACACTAGCTCTTATTTCGTTTTTTTTTTTTTAAACAAAAATCTTGGTCGACTCAGGTCCATTACCTCAAACAGTTTTGTTATGTCTGTAAAAGAGTACTAGAAAACAGAATGCAACACAGATCTGCTAGAGACTTATTGTGTACATTGCAATCAAAAACACACGGTTGCCTCAAAATATCTTTAATGCCATATTCAGTAACAGTCCCATAAACTGTATCATGTGCAGATCTTCTCAAAAGATTATGTCCCACTTATTGGGATTCAACAGTATTGTTCTTTCTTTTAAATTAATTCTAAAATACAGCATAACAGTTCAGCTGCATATTGCAGAGCTAATTCTTCTCTTAAATACTCCAGTATTACACAGGATTGATCCAAATCATTGCAGTAACATCACTGTAAGCTTCAGTGTTTGGCCATTACAGTACAATACTGTCGGGATTTCTTTTTGTCCAGTTTGGTATTAAATCTAAATGACCCAAATTCAAAGGTAAAATAATCAAATTGGTTATTTTATTTCTTTTTTTTACAAAAAGACAACTTATCTTGGTCAACCGTCACAATTACATATTTTGGACAAATGAAATTATAGAATCTCTGTCTGTCCCATAGAGTAAGTCACGTGTTCTCTTTGTACTCTTTTACAGACTCTTCACAAAGGGCCAATGGCCGCCTTTTTGATGCAAACTAAAGATAACCCCATGAAAGCCTTAGGAGTGCTAGCTGGTGTCATGGGCGTAATGGTGGTGATCACAATCATGATCTCTACTGCCATGTTCTGGCGCAATAAGAGATCCAACAAAATCATGCCGGTGAGACGGATCATAAAAAAGAGACAGATCCATCAACCCAGGACGGTCAGGATGGAGTGGCTGAAATTCAAGTGGTCCAGCAATCCTGCCGAGAAGTTTGCCATTGAGGATGACACACAGAGTCTGCAGAATGAGAACAGCAACAATAACGTCCAGGTGCCCACTCTGCCACCTACTGCCCCAGCCCTGCCCCCTCCCCCAGTTTTAGAGCCCAAGATAAATAGCACTGAGTGGAGAGTGACCACAGTGTCAGGCTCCCTAAGCCCCAAGTTTATAAACAAGCCGGGGAAGAAAAAGGGCCCCAGCAGCACTCACCATGCCCTGGTGTCAGAGCTCAAACAGAAGTTTGAAAAGAGGAACATAACCAGCAACAACCCCCATATTTAGTGCATCTGCAGCAGCCACTCATGGAGATCACATAGCCATGCAGTGTATGGTGAGAGGTGCATGGTGTTATTGATCTTTTCCATTTGTTTCAATACAAAATGAACTAAAAGCAGTTCCCCACTGCTAAAATCACCTGTTACTTTGCACAAGTATTACATGCTAATATATTTTGCAATGGAATTAGTTCACATATAATATCGGTGTCAGTTGCTAGAATTTTATTCAGATCATTTCTAAAAAGTAGTTTCCTCCCTGCACTGTATGACCAAGGTGCTAATTGTCCTGAGGTAGGCCATAATTTTCAGGAGGGGACAGTGATTTTGGGGGTGTCCAACTTGAGACTTTTTCAAGAGACATGATTGTCAGAGGAGCTGTGCACCCCCAACTCCAGTTGATGTCAATCCTTATCAGGGCTGGAAGATAGCCACCATGGTGCCTAAAACTGGGCATTTAAAATCACACCACACTTGAAAATGTTGACCTTCTTGTAGAAACAGCAACATTTTAGCATAGGAGGTTATTTTTTTTAATTTAGGCAAGCTGTTATTCTCTGAGTAAATAACTTATAAATGGATACTTACACTCTTAAGTGTACGCCACATTTTGCAACAGCTTGTGAAGCGATGTGCTTAGAACTTAAGTATACTTGATCCCAGATATGAACAGTCGGGCTTTGAGAAGTTTTTCGTTTTCATGCAGCTTACACTGGATTTTGCCAGAGCAGCTTTGACATAATGCTTTTCTCCATTTCTCAGCCAAACATCCCTGCCAAAGGAAAGTCCCACTCATTCTTTCCAAAAACAGTTAGTGATGGGTCCAAATATGGAAAGTGTAGCATCTGCAAGAGGTGGGGCTAGTGCTAATTCAGTGCTGCTCCCTGCAGGTAGGGCACCCAACAATGGGGGAGAAGCAAGAAGTGATTAAAGCAGGAAGACTGAAATGTAAAAATGGAGCAAAAAAATAGACATGAAAAGTACGAGGAGCCTCCTGGAAACTGGGTCAGGAACGTGTCTTTAAAAAAAACTTTCCATTTTGGCCCAAAACATTACTGTCCTAATTATGCTGCAATTAAAAAGCTACTCTCATTTGCAGCTGAAGCACCTATTTTTTTTTTCTGCACTTTGTAGCATGGCAATAAAGGGTCTAACCTAGGATTACCCTCTTTCTTTAGTATTGTTAAAGGAAAGCTCTTTACTCATTTCTGAATGGGTGAAATTAACAATGCAGAAGGGAGCAGGTAAAGCTGTTTTTCTGTATTCCTGAAATGAGCACTGACTACAGTCTGGCTGCTTTGGGATCAATCCAGCAAAGCAGCTGTAACTGCAGTTTAACTAGCAGCTTAAGGCAGGTTAACAGTGCCTTTGCCTCACTGATTTGTTAAAAAACAGTTGGCCGGTATTACTGAGTGTAGCACCTTGTTTCCAACTCCAAGGATGAGGCCAAAGGTGACACTTTTAAAAGTTTGCTCTCCCAGACACAGTCATTATGTGGGACATTGTACCACAGTGTGCTAATGCTATGACACAAACATCACAGTGTCATGTTACATTGGCCCCAGAGATATTTCAGACTCCTCTTGGTGTCACTGAAGCATACAGGGCTATGCCATGAAAATCAGGATGGGTGGCAACCCCAAGCCAGAGGAAGGTGAAGTATTCTGAATAACCATCTCTCTTCTAACCTACTATTTTGTTGGTTATATTGCATCAGCTGCTGACCTATAGACCTGCTGGACCTATTGGTCTGACCTAGTTCTGGGTCCATGGATCCCTCCTTAACTTCTTTATCCCTAAACCATCATATAGTCCCTTTTCTCTACATCTGTCATCCCTGCATGACTGCCCATTGCATCACATTTTCTCCATCAGGGAAGGTGAGATGAGCCATCTGCCCTAGGGTAATGTCTATGCCACGCCTGAAATGACTCAACAGATGGTGTCAAAGCACTGCAGTTCTCTATATGTTTCCTCCTGTCTGCCCACATCTCTCCCACCCCATCAGCTCAAAAACAGCATGGCTTGCAGCCTGCAGCTGAGCTCCCACAGTCCCTAAAAGGATTGGAATGCGTTCCCTAAACTAGAGCCTCAAATAATTGTAAAAAATCTTGGCCCACAATTCTTGGCAGCAGTACCAGGAATTATAAGTGAATGTGTAATCTTCAGTAGGCTATTCCTATAACCACACTTCACTGCCTGCTTTTAGGCCCTGTTTAAAGCCACGTATTCTTTTCAGCAGCACAATTGAGGCCTGTCTCACTAAGTTTCAGACCTTTGTAAATAGCCATTTGAAGTCACTCTGTTGTAGGTTTGACAGTTGGGTTCAAGCAGGTACACTGAGACTTAGCTTCGCTTTCAAAGTATTCCCTTTGGGTCGATCTGTCTCCATGCTAGAAAAGACAAACAATATGACAGATGCTTTGACTGAAGCTCACAGCCGTAGAAATGCACGATAACCAGAGAAAGCAGTGGCACAAAAAAACCCTTTTGAAATGCACTTAGGGCCAATTTAACCAATTCCCTTGCAAATATATTATAAATCTTGGCTGTGATTTCCACCCATTTCCACCAATGTGACGCCATTGGCTAGCGCCTGGGTTAGCCTGGCAGGCAGAGAAGCAGTTCCATCCACACTGTGAAGGCTCCAAACTCTTACTACTACTACTAATTTCTGGATAAATTTCTCATAAAAGGAGGGAATATTTTATATTTCACTTTTTGACCTGAGGCAACTGGTATTTCCAAAGGGCAAGAGATAGGTATACAATATACTGTGAGATATTGCACAGTGACGTACACAGTACTTTGGGACTATGGGCCTGAGTCTCTATTCCATTATATCACTACAGCGACACTGACCTAAAACTGGTGTAAGAGGCTGGAGAGTCGTACCTTCTATAAAAACAATGCGGAGTCCTTGTGGCACCTTAAAGACTAACACATTTATTTGGGCATAAGCTTCCATGGGCTAAAACCCACTTCATCAGATGCACGGGAGTGAAAAATACAGTGAGCAGTATAAATATTACAGCACATGAAAAGATGGGAGTTGCCTTACCAAGTGGGGGGGTCAGTGCTAAGGAGGCCAATTCAATTAAGATGGAAGTGGCCTATTCTCAACAGTTGACAAGAAGGGGTGAATATCAAAGAAGGAAAATTTGTTAGTCTCTAAGGTGTTACAAGGACTCCTCATTGTTTTTGCTGATACAGACTAACATGGTTAACACTCTGATACCTTATATAGCAACAAAAGATAGGATTTCTGCCTATCTACCTGCAAAGCAATTGTTTACAGCCACCAGTGTACTAATTACTGGAGCTATTTCTGTTTGAATTCTTACATTGAAGGGTGTGGGGAGATTGCTTCATTGAAGTCTAGAAATGAGGATTACAGAGTACCGAGGGATACCAGTGTGGATGTTTTATTATGCAAAACAATTAAGAAGCATTTGCTGTGCAGTAGAACTGTGCAAAGAATGGTTGAGTAGGGAAAATGTAACTTTGAAACACTTACTTGAAACAGAGTTTAATTGGGCTTTTGCTATTCCCCACTAGGCAAATTTATAGAACTGGAGCATGTTTTAAAAGAAATAGTGGCTTGTAACAGTGGTGACGACTAAGTCTCATAGCACAAAACACTACAGGCAAAATTCTCTGCTGGCATCCCTCCACTAAGTCAGGTGGCAAGCCTATTTTTTTTTCTATTCAGCTCTGGTTGCTATTGTCGTTGCTGTTGCTTCTGGCAACTTTTCCCCTGGTTCTTTCATTTCTTCATCTTTGTTATCTTGCACAACGCACAACAGTATATTGTTTGCTCTTGTTCTTTGGGTTCTGCCTAGACTTGAAGGACCAGTTCATCAGCTTGTGTAACTCAGCCTGAGTTCAGATGAGCAAGGCCAGTTTACACTACCTGAGGATCTGGCCCCCTGTTCTGGACAATTGCAACCCTATTTCTTCCATTTTTGCCTAAATGTTCAGCTTCTTTAGGGCACCATTTACTAAACAACAGTGAGCAGCGTTTGCACAGCTCTACTCTAGAGTCCAGGCCCCACCCCCACAAATAGTGAGGTAACATCATAACCGCACAGGGAGGAGCACTCTGTATTGGTACACAAATGTCTGTGATGACTTGAAGTAATGATCTGTACATTTCATTTGTTATATTTCTGAATCTGTTTATACAACATTTCATAAAGTACCAAAAGCTAATAACTATTGTCTGGACCCCTGTCTTCATGATGATGTATTTATAGCAGTATTTATTGTTCATTCTAATATGATGAAGCCCTGTAAGGACCATTTAATTAAATGAGACTTAACAGGAAATATAAGATAATAGTCTTAAAGAAACATTTAAAGAAAAAAAGATGGTTTATTATATATTGTGAGACTTTTTTTCCCCAATGAATACAGGTATTCTTACCAGTTACACTGTATTCCAGATCTTTTTATTAATAAAATCCATAAAAGGTACCCAACGATTATGGCATCAGTGTTTTCTGTTTCTGTTTCTCAGTGGCATCGTTCCTATTTTTTGCTGCTTTTAGCTTAAGTTTTAAGACACTATAAAAAAGGCAACATCGTGGTTGTCTTTGTGCAGCTGCAAGTCAGACAGTTTTCTTTGATGACAAAAAAGAGGTTGGGGGAGGAAAGGGTTAACTCTGCAGCACCATTCATAGGAAAGTGGTTCTCTTCTGCTGCCTGTCAACAGCAAAATTTGCAGGTTAAGCTCCATGTTGCAGAATCTTTTCTGCAGGTGATAAATAGGAGGGTGAATGGCTTTAAAAAGCTAGTTGAATTCTAAAAGGCAGACCTGGCAGCTAGAAAAAAAAAACAGCTCTTGATGCAGACACTGAGCAAATTTGATACAGAAATGAAATTACTACTATTATGTAATTATATTTGGAACCCCACTGCCTATGTACTTGTGATAATAGGTGCGTGTGGAGGTCCAGTTTCACAAAACCGGTTTATTTCTTTAAAAGATGGATTTTTTTTTATTATTATTTTTTAATGACCTAGGCATGAGTTAATGGACTTTACTCAGTGTTTATTACTGTTTCACCTGTCTCAAAGTGGAACTTGATAAATGGTTTAGAAGCTCTCTATGAGCTAAGATCAAGCTCTTTGAGCTGTGGTCAAGTGAAAAATTCTCTAAGTTTTATCTTCTATATATCCCTCTGTACCTGTAGTATTTCCTGTAACCTCCTACACTAATATTGCACTAATATAGCCTACGTTCCCCACAGTAGCATAACAACAGAGGGTCTGTTCTTTGGTTTTGGCTGCGAGACGCCATCATCCAAAGAGTTAACTGATGAAAAGGGCAGAAATTTTGGCGGTGCTGCAACATCACAAGATTGACACTGTAGGCCCAGAGCCTGCCTTCAGCAGGGTTTAGCGATCCACTGACCAAGTACAGCAGCAAATTTGTAAAGACATATGTAATATACTGGAAATTGGGATCATTAAAGGGTCTGACAGTTCATGGATCTCACCACTTGTTATGGTGCTGAAGAGAGACAGGACTATAAGGTTTTCTGTTGAGTATATAAAACTTAATGGTGTCACGGTACTTGACACCTATCCTAGGCCCAGAATTGTTGACATGTTAGATGCTTTAGGCACTGCAAAAATACCTCACGTACTGTGGCCTTGATTAAAGGCTATTGGCAGATACTTTCAGTGACGCATGGAGAAAATCCACTTTCATTACTGATAGGGACTTTGAGTTCTTACCTTTTGGGTTAATTAATGCAGGGGCCACCTTTCAGTCAAGTGCTAAATGCATTACAAGACTTTGCATAGGCTTATTTTGTGTGTGTGTGTGTGTGTGTGTTTGCAATATAACTATATATATACTATATTGCAATAGTTAGCAATGATTGGTCAGATCATAAAAAACACTTGGGAATTGTGCTACCACTACTCAAAGATTCAGGTCTTACTGTAAGGGTATCAAAATATAAAATAGGAGCTGCCAAAGTTCCTTACTTAGGACATTGGTACAGGGGTGGCCAATTTTT
Organism: Trachemys scripta elegans; assembly: GCF_013100865.1. Classification (NCBI taxonomy): domain Eukaryota; kingdom Metazoa; phylum Chordata; order Testudines; family Emydidae; genus Trachemys; species Trachemys scripta. The sequence continues at coordinate 72,524,254 of NC_048304.1, forward strand.
TCCTGCTCCCTGGAAGATGGAATCTATTGTTAACTGGCCCAGTCTTTCATAGGTTTGGTTAATATTACCACCAATTTGTACCTGGTTTTAGCGACATTGCTAGCACAAACTTGTGCAAAAAAATGAAGACAAATTAAATAGTAAAGACAAAGGTGTGTCAGGAAGGTTTTGATAAGGTAAAGAAAAACCTTTCAGAAAAACCTGTTCTAGCCAGGCCAAATTTTGACAAAATGTATGAACTGTGTACTGATGCCTGAGACACTGGTTTGGGGCAGTACTAATGCACTCAGCGGGAAGTAACAGAAAGCATCCCATTGCTCTCGTGAGTAAGAAACTGACACCCACTGAACAGAATTAGTCAGTCATAGAAAAAGACTGTGATGTTGTAGTGTGGGCAGTCAATCAGTTAAGGGCCTCTCTAGTTAAGAGAAAATTTAGGGTCCGGACAAACCATTCTCCATCGAACCAAAGGTACCAATTCCACACTGTTACACTGGAGCACCATCCTCTAAGAATGACATGGGAATTCTGCATATTAAGGGGAGATAATGTAGTAGCAGATGCTTTAGCCAGACAAGAGGGTTATGAACCAACGCTCAGCCAGTGGCTAACTCTACCGCATCATTGTACAAGGTGAATGAAGTAAGAACCCCTCAATATTAACTGGCAAACAGTTCACTTTGTAACAGCAGCTCCTATCAGGCCTGACAAATTCATGCTACCCCACACAGTGCTGTCATAGTATTTATCTATAAAGAATGTTGCATGAGATCTTAAACGAAAGCCAGGATCATGCTGGCCATTAACATTATTGTGACTGTATCGTAGGTACTGATTACATTTAAATAAGGCATGTATAGTTCCTGAAAATACATCCTTAATAGCTTGTATCACAGTGTTATTCCCTAGCAGAGGTAAAGAGCTGGTTTTGCCAGAGAAAGGGGTGTATATTCACATGTTTAGGATCATATGTAGATTAAGCATTGTACATGAAAACATAATGGCCGCTATATTTGCATTTCAAGTCAACATGAAGCTGTGAAGACAACATGGAGCCAACATATTCGAAAACAAACAGTGCAGTGCCATCCTGACTCTAGGGTAAAAACAATGAGTTTGGGCAACGTAAGGAGAAGCAAAAAGCCATTTTGTTACCTATTTGCTCAGGAAACCTCTTGTAGGGTGGGAAAATATTCATGAACACTTGGATCCTGGTTTTGACTGAAAACTCCCTCACAGATTGAATCCTCGGAGAAAATCTTCTTTATAAAATAGAAGAGGTAACCTTTAATAAGCGTAGATGTAGGATTGCATTTTATGTTTTATTTTCTAAACCAGTTGTGTTTCCACTCATTATCCTTTTTCAGCAGCTCTTAAATCTTAAGCTTTTTGAATAAACTTAGATTTGCTTTAGATTACAGTGCTGTGTTGCCATAAAACACCTGATCCTGAATTGTACCAGTCAAGCTATGTGTACACTGTCTCTTTGGGGACCGCTTTCATGGTAATTACACTAAGTGTCCAGTGACAGGCACTGGGTACTACAGAGAGATGCTTCTGAGGAGTTCAGGAGGTGGGGTAACCAGCAAGGCAAAGTGGGGCAGAACAGAGCCCTGAAGAGAGCACTTGAGTTGCTGAAGGGCTGGCAGTGTCAGGGAGCTGACAGCCAGTTACTACAAGAAAGGGCCTCTCTCCCTAGAGGCAGGGAGAGGGTGTAACATGGTGACTCACAGTCCTTTACACCCTAAGAAAGTGTCACAGAATGCTTTTAAAGTGCAAAATTCCCCTTTAAAATGTTTACATTGAGTGCTTAGCCCAACACATGGGGACTTGGGAGTTTTGTCTGCATAAGGACCATGCTCCCCTACACAGAAAGGGAGGAGAACATTTTTGGTCAAAACCAATATCCACAGATGTCCATGGGAGTCTTTCAACTGATTTCAATGGGAGGTGGATCAGGCCTTTGCATCTGAGTTAGGTCTGCAGGATTTGAACTTAAGGCACCTGCAAGTGAGTTGAGTAGCCAAATTAGAATTGGGTACCCTCAGCTAGGCCTCCAAGTGTGAAAGTTAGACCCATGGTTTAATTTCAAGACATAAGGGCTAGATTGCACCTTTTGGCACAGCCCCAAGAGGCACCTTTGTGAGGCACAATTCTCTTCCTGCTTTTGGAGGTAGTGGTCTGCTAGTGCACATACTAGCAGAAATTACAGCAGAGCCAAGGCACAATGTACAAGTAGCCTATGCAGAAGCAAAAGAGGAGTTCTTAATCCTCTGCACAGCAGTGTAGGTCAAGTCACAAGCTAACCCTTATGGAACAGCTCATCATTAACTAGCGTAGGAGTGTAACATCAAGCAGAACAGACTTGGTCATTAGCATATTCCACTGCATTGGCCAATATTTCTTTTGTAAGATGTTAGCTGGTCTCTGTCCTCAGGAGGGAGGATTACTCATTTTGCATTAATTTTAAGTAAATCCCCTTTTCAAGACATATTTTGTTACATGTGTCAATGAGACATTTACAGTCTGTCATTTTTTAAAAGAACTCCATGTGACAAGCTCACTTTGGTATGTGCTCTGTGCCTCAGTGTCCCTGCTCCATCTCCAGGCACTTCAGCGGTCCACTCTTAGATAGGCAGAGTCCAGTGCTGTTTAATGATTTCGCCCTGCAGCCAAATAATGAAGTCCACTCCAGGGGGTAAATGAAAAATCCAACACAACAGTCATTCAGCCACCTCACATTGAGTCTTCAGTTCAAATGCCACGCTCATTGGCCTTTATTCCTCATGTGTTCACACCTGCTCTAAGGAAACCCAGGCCTTCTAACTCTGGGTTCCACTCCAGGGACCCCATCACAAGCAGCAATCCACCTGCTCAGACCCCTTTGTTTGACTACCTGGACCACTTCCTATATCAACCTGCCTTTGGGCCTTTCCCCCGGCAACTTCCAGGGCTCACTACCTCTTCCCTGGGCCCACTAAAGAAAGCCTACTTGCTCTTTCTGCAACCCATCTTCCTATGGGTCTCATGGTTACTGTGGATCTCCTGTAGATGCCTTCCTCCCAGCAAATCCCTTTTCCCACCAAGCTAAGCAGGCTCACTCTTAAAGGAAACCTCAATGTTCACCGCCTAAAGAGAACATTACCTTGGTGGAGGTGGGGCTGAGCCCAACCCCTTTAAATGGCCAGCCCATCCTATGACATTCTTTCACTCATCAGCTGTGCAGTATAGATGTTACAAGTTGACATATAGGATCTTTTGGTCAGATCATGTAATATGAACTTATTTAATCACTGGCCATACAGGTTTCTTTTCAAATATGGCAAGTATATTAAAAAGACCAAACATGCACAGGGAATGGGTAAAACTTTGGGTATTCTGAAAATCAATATTTTATTTTAAAACCATATTTTACAACTAAGAAGTACTTGTCAAGCCTACAAAACCACTTAAAACAAACTGGAAAGTAAGAGTCGATAAACTAAACAGTTATAGTTAAATAGTTGTACAATAAACTATTACATTAATTAGCATTAGAGAAGAAAATGTAGCCCCCATATACAAAAAACTATGAAAGCATTGTTTACTTCTTGTTACTAAAGTATTACCATAAAACCTAGGAGACGACAGAGTGAATCTCAGCCAAGCTTATTAAGATCCATTTAAAGTACTGTTGTCAGCTCTACTTTTTTTTCTGAGGACTTCTGCAGCAACCCATTTGAGTATATACCAGCTAGCCATATGCCTTGGCTATCTTTTAAAGCAGGAGGCCAAAAATCAAGGTTCTTCCAACTCCTGAGAAACACAGCTGTAATTACACTGTTAGAAGGTGTGTAACTGCTTTTTTACACTGATTTAAAGGAAAAACTTTAATTTTCAAATGTAAGGACATGCATTACTTGGATTGTAAGCTCTTTGGAGCAGGGGGCCATCTTTTTGTTCTGTGTTCACACAGCACCTAGCACAATGGAGGTCCTAGTGCATGACTGGGACTCTCATGTGCTATCACAATACAAATTAATATAGATGCATTTCTTTGGGACAGGAGATGTTTTTCCTCCTATGTTCTGTGCAAGGCTGCTCATACAGTTGGGCCTCACTGTATGGATAACCATAAGTTATAAGTTAAATGATTCCCCCCTCCCCCTTTTAAAAACATACTTTGTTTCAAAGATTCTGCCAGGAATACAGAGCTGCTTCAGTAGGAACAACCACTATTCTTCTAGAAGTTCCAAGATCCAGCAAACTCCTGCAGTCTGTGGTGTTTCTGACTCCCTTTCTGTAAGTGCAGTGAAATAAAAGAGTGTGATGTCGTTAATAATTCCCTGCCTGTACAAGTACCATGGATAGCTGCACAGTTGGTATTCTATTTATCCATTCAGAATTGAAGTTGTGAGCTGGATTGCACTACCAGACTAGTGTAAAGGGGCCTTAATATAAATGAGAAACAGATTCTGTAGGAGAAATATGGTCCCCGCTGAAGTCAATGAGAATTTTGCCAGGATTTCCCTGTGTATTTCAAATATAATTTTTGTGGATGCATGTAGGTTTGTATATGCATACAAAAGGAAAAGGAAAGTGGGGGAAACCTTACCTTTAGCAACCTGGACTTTTGAATAACTGTCATGGCTGAAAACACAATTATTTGCCTAAATAATATTGCTGGATTTGGTCCTTAATAGAGCTGGCCAAAAAATTTTCATCAAATCTGTTTTTTCAGTGAAAAAAATGGCTTTTTGAGAGGAATGAACATCTTTGTGGAAAATGTAGATTACTTAAGGTTTGGGGTTTTCTTTGGAAAACCATAAAAAATGTGAGAAATTTCAGAAAAACCTAAAAAAGATTCCTACATAAGACAACTGGCATTTTTGTACCAGCTTTAGATTAGATCTTAACTAAAAAGACACATAGGCCCAGAGTCTCAAAGATACATACCTTTGAGGTTCTGGATCTTAGTTAGTACACTAGTTATGCAGTTGTTGATGTAACCCAATAATAGCACAGCTAAATATTTAACTTAACACTTTGTTTCAGATAATCAGAGACTATTCCTCTTTGAGGGCTAGCTCCATGTGAGGTTTAATGTTACAAAGTGCAGCTGTTTTTCAATCATCTATGTGCAAAATAGTTCTTTAATTTCCTTCAAAATGGAAAAAAAAAGTGTTTATTTTCACATGGAGATAACTCAAAAACTGTTAATATTTTTTTTGCCTGTGAACTTACCCCCAACAAAAAATAACAAAAACATATCAATTTGCACTAAGACCAAAGCTCTGGAAAGTTATAAGCAAGTGAAACAGGGATGTAAGGAAAGTCATCTTGAAACCTCTAGTGTTCACTGTCCCCAAATGCTGCAGTACATATGGATACTCCAAAGAGCACAGGATAAAAGCATGTATTTAACAATGAGAGAGCAAAAATAATTCTTTTCCACTTCTGAAACTCTCTGGTCAATTAAGCTATGCAAGTGAGAGACTGACTAAATTTAATTTCATCATTGGATATCATTTTGTCTCAGCATTAAGCTGCGGTAAGGGCTGAAGGAGCCATTTTTGTGGCTCAAATAGTTAATAGGATGGATGTATATATATATATGTGTGTGTGAAAATACTAGAATAAATTTATCTCAGTAATTTCCCCAAGGGTTGTCCATGTATAAATAATTTGTAAAGATTACAATGCCATGTATCTGTCCTCTATTTAATTGAATTTCCCAGGTAGCTGGAAGTATGTATATCGGCTCCCCTGCCAGCAATGTGCATGTCATGCATTACTCTCCTGCTTACCAATAACCCCGCTTTTCCTTAAAGTTTCAGATGTTGCCAAAATCCTTTGAAAAACAAGGTTGTATGTCTGCATAGCACATGCCCAGTGTTTATGTAACACAGAGCCCTAGGTGTATGTACATTTTTGTTGACCTTTCCATATTTAACTTGATCTACTCTAATATGGGATTGAATTTTTATCAGCTAATAGAGATCAGCGCTATTTCTGTGATTAGGTTTGTGTTTGTCGGGTTTCTCCTTGTCCTCCGGAGACCTTGGCTTTCTCTTGTCTTCACTGGAGTCTCGGTAACACAGCCCCTCCTCGCTGCCCGTTGGCAAGCTGTCAAAGGTGTTTTCTTTGTTGCCTGCTCTCAGGTTCTTCTGCCCTTTGCGATTCTTGTGGCAGAATCCAGCACACTTCTCCATGCAGTTAAGCCGGGTCTCTGTGGTGCACGCATACATCCCAGCGGGGACTGCCAGCACCATGGCACACACAATGATGATGATATGGATGAGCTTCTCCCTCTGCTCCAGTTCACTGATGTCACTGCCTGTGACAAACACAATGCATTGGCCCTTTCGGGGTGTCTGGTTCCTTAAAGTGACACACACCTCGTACTTGGTAGCTGGGAGCAAGTCATTGACTGAGTATGTGTTGGTGCCCGGGCCAATGTAAATCATCTCCTTCTTGGAGTCGTCATACTTCCCAAAGTGGAGGGTGTACCAAGTTTCTCCTGGATTCTCAGTCACTGCATACCACTCCAGCGTAATTCCATACACCGTCTGTTTGGCAATCCTCACATCAACATAGGCATTCTCTTCTGAGACAGAGGAAGAGAAAGACGAGGAAGAAGCTACCATTCTGGGAGCCTGGATCTTCAGGGAGATTACAGTAGAGGTGTTGCCAATGAAGTTGGCAGCGGTGCAGGTGTAATTGCCCTCATCCATAAGGTGAGCTGAAGGAATCACCAACTCTGATTTCATTGTATCTTCACTGATGTGTGTAGTGGACACTGGAGAGAAAAGGAGAGCAAGAGCAGACATGTCAGGCTGTACTACTCACCACCAGCTGTGTTATAGGCATGGGGACTCTAGGAATTCACTTCATCCCCTGACTGTGAGTTACCCTGAGAGAAATAAGGACTTCTTGGTAGGTAGGGGGTCAGGAAATTATGACTCAAAATCCCAAACAAAAACTAACCTCAGACCTAAAATTTCATGAAAATATTGTGGCTGTTTCTTTTACCTGCCCCTCCATTTTCTAACCAGTCTAACTCATTGAATAATGTTCCATCTCATGGGAACAGCATGACATCACATGGCAGATGTGTGCTTTGGGGAGGAGGGGAGAAATAGGTCAGGAACATGATAACCCACTTGCTTCATGAGAAATGCAGAACACAGTTGTTATGACTACATTAAATACAGATGAACAACTAGGTCAGCAAAAAGTTACATATGACCCAAGGTGTGGACATAGTGTATTGCTACCTAGGCTGTCCAGGCTTAGATATATACTCAGCTGAGATCAACATTAGAGGAAAATGTCATGATATATTTTCATCATTTTCAGATTCTTTGGTTGAAATCACTGTTTCCCTAGCTCCTTGGAAGGTAGTGATGATATTCAGTATCTTAATCGCATTTCTCCCATTGCCTTACTGGTTGTTATTGTACATTTGCTCATTATTGTGCTGGATTGCTGATGTACACACATACAGATTTTTTAAATACAGGTGAAATCATTGAAAAAAAATCGAGGGGAAATGCACAAAGAGTTCCTATTTTTATCTCCCAGCAAAAGCCTCCTTATTCTTACATGCTCTGCAGTTCAAATGGCTTCCATAAGTGATAATAAATCAAAGAGAAAGTGTTTTAATGGATATGGACATGTATTCTGAGCTAAATTCTATCGTCCATTATACTAGACAAGGCAAATTTCAGCCTCAAAGGAATTTGTTGAAGAAAATTATGAGCAACATATGGTGGATTGGATGGAAACTGAAAAACAATCTTAACAATAGCATTTGCTACTAGTTGAAAATATTCTGTCTAATCTATTTAGATACAGTGGTTATGGATATATGACAAGAGAGAATATATAGAATTGATGTAATATGTAGCTTGTTAAGGGAAAATAACAAATGCTGATAAAACATTAAAATAAAAGCAAATAATATTCTGGGATTTATGATTAACACTATTTCGTTTAATTATCAGGAGTGTTAGTGCCACTCAGAATTCTGTGTAGAAAATTGGATGCATTATAAAAAATGATCTTATGAAAATTGTACTACTGAAGGCAGTCAGTATGAGATGGAGTCTTCTAAGGATCTAAGCTGTGGGGGGAAAAGAGGAGTGGTAATGAATTTTGGATTGTAGTCTTTGGAGAAGAGATGACTTCATTAAGAGAGACAAAATCCAGAAGGGAATAGAGCAAGCAAACTCTGTGACCTATTGTTTTATGCAAGAACCAGGGGAATATATTTTGGTTTGTAGAAAAACTTGTAGGTTTACATTAGCAGTTAGATAACAGAGCTGCTGTATTGTCTGTGTGAAAAGCCATAAGAACATAAGAAACGTTAGGAACAGGAAAAGGCCTGTAAGCACCTGCCCTTGGACAATCTATCTTTTTTTTCCACAGTCTCCTGTTTTTTCACCATACTTATGATCACAGAAAAGAGAGAAGCTTGTTGGTGAAAGTCTCTGCTTCTCCCTTCCCAAATTGACTCTGAAATCCTACTTGAAATAGCTTTGCTGCACTTAGTCTCCATGACTGCTCTGCGCCGTTTCTGACCAGAGCCTGCTAACTGTGTTATTTCAAATAATTTTAATGGTTAGGTGATGTATGAATGACTCACTAGTAGACAAGGAACTAACTCGCACTCCTTACATTGTAAATAAAAAATAGAAACCATTGCTTACCATTAAATGCCCTTAAATGTTTTAGGCCATAGGTCCACCAGACTGCTGGGGAGGGGCTGCCCTCTACCAAGCAAACCATAGTAACATTCAATCCCACATGTACAGTCAGGTTGGAGTCAAGGGATGAGGTTAATGGTTTCATGCAACTGTTGAGCTCCACTTCATGAAAGAACTTCCCTGCCCTAAATTTAGGGCTTGAACAAGTTAAATAAGAATTCATCAGAATAACTGGTGGGCTAACAGATTTGATAAACTGGACAAATCCCCTAAGGCGACAGTCACAGATCCATGGGTTATCATGTAAAGCCAGGACAGCGTTGGAAATAGCTTCCATCTTCCTCTCAGACTGCTGGGTTTTCTGGTACACAGGCCAATTATAGAAGACATCCCTGGATATGACAGTAAGCTGATTTGAGGATAAGTCTAAGTAGGTCAGGTTGGGCAGATACCTGAGTGCATGCTCTGGAAGAACATCCAGTCTATTGTGCTTTAGATCCAATATTTTTAAAGCTGGAGTGTCTTGAAATGTTGTCCATGGAACTGAACTTAACTTGTTTCCCTGCAATCTCAGCTCTGTCAGATCCTTCAGGTATTCTAAGCTCTTTAGGTGCATAACTGTGATATTATTAAAATTCAACCAAAGGTATTCCAAGGCACTGGCATTGGAGAATGACCCACGAGGCAGTTCTGTTAGATGAGAGTTTTCTATTCTAATTTTTCTGATGTCTTGAGGGATGTCTGCAGGTATCTTTCTCAGGGATGTAGACATGCACAGCAAACTCCTAGAGAGGAAATCAGTAAAGCGTTAGCTAACACACTGTGCTCCTGGGTAACAAACTGTTCTACCTAATATGTATACTGGGAACTGGAAACAGGACACTCTCATAAGCAATGTATTATTAGATATGGTTAACTTCCCTCTCCCTGCAAAAGAAAAATTTAACCCAATAAAAATTATCTTAAAATACATATCCCAGATATCTTATTATGTACTCAAACTAGTAATACCCAAACAATATTAGAGCTATCCACAACATAAGGCCATATATTATTGGCTAGTATTCACAAGACTGCCCAATCCACACTAAGAATTTCCAAAACACTCTTCTGAAGATTATTATTAAGATGCCAACATTTCTTACCTTCCAAAGCTATCACTGGAGCAGGAGCATCCTATAACACAATAAGAAAGAGCTGGGTTTATCCTGTAAAAGGCCAGAAGAAGAAAAATGATGCGACGAATGGGGTCCATATTCTTCTTTAAGAAAACACAGGGTGTGTACCAGACATGCCAGCAGCTTCCAAGTACCAAATCCTATTAGCCATAATCTTTCTTGACGCAGGAGTAAGCCCTGCCTGAGACCACACCAGAAGAGATACATGTAACATGGCTAATTTTCTACCTCAAATCTCCAAAATCATCCATGGAACCAAGTGAAAATATTAATATCTCCTGGGTAAAATCTCCATTGGCCAATGAAATAGTGAAGTGAGTGCTATTTAAACTGGATGATAATGTTTAGACAACACATCTTTCTCTGAAATATTCAAAAGTAGCCAAAAATCGAACAGCTTCTGTTTCTCTCCACACAGAAATGTTTAGCTAATTAATTTTAAACTCCCTTGGTTCCTAGAATTATAATGGTGATCATCTGAGTAGACACTCCGTATTAAAAGCCAGATTTTATCCCCTTTACTCAGATTTTGTAGTGAGTCATTCCAATTAAATGAATGGCACTATTTGCAGAACAAAGTACTATACCCCAAGAGCAAAAAATCTGTCCTTAAATGTAGCAATTCTTCAGGAAAACTTAAATATTACACTATTTTTTCCTGCAACTAAAGTGCTGTTACAGATAGAGGTGGCAGACGTAGGGGTGGGGTATGGGCTAGTGCAGGGGTGGGCAAACTATGGCCCGGGGGCCGCAGCCGGCCCTTCAGACGCTTTAATCTGGCCCTCGAACTCCCGCCAGGAAGCGGAGTCTGGTGCTTGCGCAGCTCTGGTGCTCCAGCTGGGGAACGGGGTTGAGGCTTGTCCCACTCTGTGCATGCCATGGCTCCGCATGGCTCCCAGAAGCAGCGGCACGTCCCCCCACCGTCTCCTATGTAGGGGTACAGCCAGATGGCTCTGCGCGCTGCCCCATCCGCAGGCGCCACCACCGCTGCTCCCATTGGCTGGGAACCAAGGCCAATGGGCGCCTGTGGACAGGCCAGCACGCAGAGCCACCTGGACGCATCTCCACATAGGAGATGGAGCAGGGACATGTCGCTGCTTCTGGGAGCTGCTTGAGGTAAGCGCCGCCTGAGGGACTGCACCCCTGACCCCCTCCCGCGTCCCAATTCCCTGCCCCAGCACTGATCCCTCACTTGCCCTCCGAACCCCTCGGTCCCAGCCTGGCGCACCCTCCTACACCCCCAACCCCTCATCCCCACACCAGCTGGAGACCACACACACACACACACACACTTGCCCCAGCCTGGAGCCCCTTCCCGCACCCTGAACTCATTTCTGGCCCCACCCCAGACCCTGCAGCCTGAGCCCTCACCCCTCCCGCATCCCAACCCCCCAGTTTCATGAGCATTCATGGCCCCCCATTCAATTTCCATACCCAGATGTGGCCCTTGGTCCAAAACGTTTGCCCACCCCTGGCCTAATGCCTCCACAATGGTAATATTGTGGGGGTTGATCTATGTTCCCATCCCATGTGTTGATCTTAAGTGAGTTGTTTCATATGCTCAGGCTGGGCAGGGCTCTGCAACTGGTAGGGGTGGAGGTGAGAGCAGGGCCAGAGGGGCTGAAGCAGCCACCATGGCACTCAGGATCAGGCCAGAAGCAGCTACTCTCATGGAGAAAGCGGGTCTGCCAAGACCCCCCTTCCCAACCTGCTCCCTCCCAAGTCTCAGTAGCTCCCCTCACTCCCCATGCAGAGCACCCACTCTGTTCCCCCGCCTATCCCTGACACCCCAACCATCTTCTACTCCTGTGGGAGAGCACTCACTTCCTAACCATGACACCCCAACCTCCCGCTCTGCCCCAGTTTCTTCCCATCCCTCATACAGAACACCCACACCGACTCCCCCAAACCGCCTCCCACTCCCCAACTGTCCCTGTTCCCCATGGTTAGTACATTTCAGTTTCACTGTGCACCTTCACCCCTAATGTGTTGTTATGATTGTCAGCCTTCACCTGAAGGTTTCAGAGTGATGTATCCATGTTCTCCTGAGGACATCTAGTGTGCACAGTTCTTATTACAGTTTACAGCAGGCATCACTGTCAATGGAAAAGAGATTAGCCACGCTACCAATCAGCATGAAGCTGGGTCACAAATTGAGATTAGAGTGAACCTACTTAACCTATAACCTTACAAGACCAGGATAGAAAGGTATTTATAGTTTTCCACTGGCAGATTAAATCTATACATGGCTTTCAGGTATTTTCTGATAGTACAGCAGTTGTCAACACTGTAAACATAGTGTCTGATCTTGCAGCTTTTTAATGTCACGTGGAGTTTAGCATTCAATTTCAATGGGCGAAGGCTCAGATCTATACAATGCATTGTAGAGCAATCACATACATCTTTTTCACAGGGTGTACTCAGTGATTTATGGAATGAATCTAACATGTAGTGATACTAGGGTTCCTGTCGGGCTATGGCATTAGCTAATCTATAATAAGGATTTAACTTCCATTGCACTGTACACCCAGTTATACCCTGTGGTGTGGAACTTTGCCATTTTTCAACTGAAATGATATATTTTTACATATCAATAAGTGATCATTGAAAGGAATTAATGTATGAGAAAGGCACAAACAACAGCTCTAAATCCTCCATAACAGTCCACATTTTTGGCCTGATCCCGTCAATGCTTACTACTGGGTGTAGTGTTAACTCCAAGGAATAGTCCCATTGACCTTGTAAATGCTATGCTCAGTGCTAAATGTCTTCAGAATCATGCCCTAAAAGAGGCAAAGCCTCTACACTCCTATCTGATATTAAGGAGAAAGGATAATACAGTTAAAAGTAATGGGTACACTGGTGCCAATCAGATAACTCCAGGGGAGTCATAGTGATGTAAAACTTATGTCCAGGAGAGGCAAAACAAGCCCATTGCTCTCTGGATATATTAATCTAAGCATTAAAATAGTGCAAAGAGAATATTGACAAAAAAATTCAATATGCAAGTACAACTCTGCAAAACAGCTGAGATATTTTATAAAAACAACCAGACAACTAAAGATTAATGATGTCTCAGATCCTGGCACCCTCTCTCATGGGAGTAGTGATGGGTCTTTTCATATAAGTAAGATGAGAAGGATTTGCCATTATCCTTCTTTTAGTAGTAACATATATGAAAACTGGGGTGGGGGGAGGGAAATTTTCGGATCAGTAATTTGCAAAGTTAGTCTACCACAGGACTTGACACAGCTTGCTGAGCATACTTGCATAGACATTATGGTGCTAGGCACTTTGGAAATCCTGCTAGATTGAGATTGATTCCAGCATTTAGGGACGGTGGCAGTCTGGAACATAATTTAAAGGTAGATAAAAAAGTAGTGAGAAATATAGACTCTGAGCCTCAGCTAGTATAAATCAGTTTCACTCCCTTAAGGTCACCAGGATGACACTGATTTACACCAGCTAAAGGATCAGGCCCTTGAAGTCTACTTTTAAAATCACTTTTATAAGCCTGGCTGTTGCTATCCCAATGTGTGGATAGAATTCAAAGCAGTCTTCTCTTTGCCCTGCTGACAGCAATTTCAGCCTCAGCTGCAACTGCTCCAAAGGCTGGTGAGCTTCATCTCACCAAGAATTTATTATACTACAGGAAAATGGAGACTGTCCATGGTAATTTGAAATTCATTATTCCTTGCAAATATTTCTAGCATCACTTTAAACTAGCTTAAGTAAAGGGTATAAGAAAAGGCTCCTGCATTTGGTAGCTAAGCAGGGAGTGCTACAGCGACAACACATGCAATTCTTGAGGGCAAGAAGTGTCCTCTGTTGTTCAGCAATAATCCTTCCATCCTATTAAGAGGCTGCCTTGAGGAGCTCTCAGAGGAGCCCAGTACAGACTCCTGGTCTAGCAGAATGCTGGTTTTCAGTGGTATTGGTCTAAAGAAGGGGGAAACGGTGATAACACCAGAATATAAATTGCTGTATTACAGTTGGTTACTATAAATATTCTAAGAGCATAATACCTTTATAAAAACGTATTATACATTCCCCCACATAGCAGGGGAAATTCACATGTTGGCAGATGGTCAGTGCAAGCCCTTTCATACCAATTAACCCCAGGTGTGGCTAGGCAAAGCATCTATGCAGGGACCCTCTCTGCTCCCTGTGCACTGGGAAGAAGGGCTTTGTGCTGGTGTTGAATATGTTGGTGAGAAGAGGCTGTTGGGACCCAGTCAAAGGAGGGCTCTCTGGATCTGCCCTTTTGCTGTGCAACAGCTGAGATGTCATCTTTTAGATGAGGTTTAAAACCAGTGTCCTGGCCGCTTGCCATCATTAAAGATCACACCGCATCAAGATAAGGAATATTGACCCTTATTATCCTGGCTGAATCCCAACCCTAATAATGATATTGTCTACCTAAATTCTCCTACAGATTCAACAGGCTATGGTAGTCTTCAGTACCTATTATCCTCAACTATTGTGCTACAGTGTTTCTGTGAGTTATGGGGAGCTTCTTAAGACATACTTGCATTTAAGTGATTCACATACAGCTCTCACTTTCCTCGCTGTACCTTGTGAAGCTTAGGATTCAGTTATGGCTCTGAAGAGCCTGAATCATGCAAAGGAGGAGAGAAGGAAGTACACGCTACCCAAATGGCAGTGCTTGAAAGTAATAAACCATTGCAAGGCATAAGAATATTATATATCTATATTCTTAAGAGAGATGTGGAAAGAAGGCACCTTTTGCAACACCTTCATCAACCCCAACTTCTAGTGGACCGACATGAGGGAAGGGTCATAAATTAGGACTCACTTATTTAATATCTGTATATTTGAGATCCATGATGAAAGTGCTAGCCATCTATGGAGTATAGCTATTTATTGACAACTCCATAAACAGCAATCACATTGCTTTTTCTGTACTACTTTTTCTGGTCAGACCACAGACAAATCATAATGTGAGATGCTCAGAAATGTGCAGTTGTTAACTTTCAGAATAATGATTGTAACTAGTAAACTATCCCCAGCTTTAGGTTATTTGGCCAAAAGTAAATAAAGCAATTTAAATAAATACATTAAAAACAAAGAAAGAAAACTGTCATCTCTCTGGTCTCATTTCTTCATCCATTAGTTCTCACGGCGCTAAAACTAATGCACAAACAGGCCAGAAGATGCCTTTTCAAACTAATGTTCCCAGCTGTTGTAAGCATTATAGTAGAGCAGAACCACCTCAATAGTTAAGGTTGATAGTAGTGTACAGTTTAGCAGACAATTTTTCTAAGTGCTGTAAAATCTACATACATATTCTTGAAGATAAGTGTTAAACTTAGAAACTTATGCTTAATAAAATATTGTAGCTGAAGCGATCTGTTGGCCAGAGAGTCAAACTTAAACAAATACTAAATCCACATTCTCAATAGTAAATCTTTGTATAGGACTGTTGTCAGTTCAATATAGTTGCAGGCAGCCAGCCACACTAGTTAATTCCTGATGGCATGTACCACTAGTCATCCCCAGGGCAGGACTGTCCTGTGCACTGAATGAACCAGACAGAGGTCCTGGGCAAAATATAATACAGGATCACGTAATTAAAGGTTGTTTCATAATGCATACAAGAAGTCCAAATAAAGCTTGCATGGTAAAACAGTCAGGTTGGGTTTTCCTGAATTGACACTGCTTGATTTTGCAACCTTATAATCCTTTATTTTGTATTTCCTAGATTTTTATGGTTTAATTTATTGATCAGAGCAAACTCAACTAATGTTACATGAAGTTTCTTGTTTGTGAATTATTATTATTCATTAATGTGACATCCTAGCTAATGCCAAAAATGCAGCATGGGTTGTCTAAAGAAAGAAAATATCCAGTTGATACAGGATCTTTCCAGAGAATATTTCTGGAAATATTGTGAAAAGTGGTCAAAAAAGTCTGCAAATTCCCCAAATAAGCTCCAAAAAGACCACAAAAAGTCCCAACAGAGCTCAAAAGCAGCTCCTTTTAGTGAAAGGAGAGAGGAAAGAGCGTAAAACTACACCATTGTACCAGTGCCTAATAAAATCAGGGCTCACGTCCAACCTGATGATTTGGCTGCAGTGGCAGTAAATGATTAAGTGATAGCTAAATTGGATATTGATAGAGGATACAACAGGATGCTAGCATCAAGAGTAATAACCTAGTGAAACTGCTAGACATTTGCTTACAAGGAACTCACACAGCCATCCACCAGAACCTGGAAGGCACACAAAAAAGTATCAGAGGGGTAGCCGTGTTAGTCTGGATGTGTAAAAAGCGACAAAGGGTATGTCTACACTACGAAATTAGGTCGAATTTATAGAAGTAGATTTTTTAGAAATCGATTTTATATAGTTGATTGTGTGTGTCTCCACTTAAGACCATTAAGACCATTAACTCAGTGGAGTGCGTCCACAGTACTGAGGCTTGCGTCAACTTTAGGAGCGTGGCACTGTGGGTAGCTATCCCACAGTTCCCGCAGTCTCCACCGCCCATTGGAATTCTGGGTTGAGCTCCCAATGCCTGATGGGGCAAAAACTTTGTCGCGGGTGGTTCTGGGTACATGTCGTCGCCCCCGCCCTCCTTCCCTCCATGAAAGCAATGGCAGACAATCGTTTCACGCCTTTTTTCTGGGGTCCCCTTCACCGGACCCGCTCAACCTGCTGCCTGCTTGGATGATCAGAACCCCAGCCAGGCAGTGGGCTGAGCGGGTCAGCCCGCTGCCGGTCTGGGGCTCCATCTGCCGGCTTCTGCCAGCCGGGGTCCTGCTCAGCTGGCAGACCTCGGTGAGATCGATCAGGGGTGCTGGACAGACATGGCTATCCTCCTCTTAGAGCACTAAATGGGAGTGACTCCAGGTCATTCTCTTCTTTAAGTTTCATCTCATGGAGATTCAGTCCTGACTGGAATATCATGCGAGCTGGAGGCTTCTGCCTCAGGCTGCTCTCCCAGTCGGCAGCACCGCGCAGTCGCACCTACCCCAGCCTGCCCCTTGCTCCCATGGCTCATGAAGCCTGGACAGTAGTAAGGAGCAATTCAGCTTGTGGAATGACAAATCCAGAACGAAGGATTGCACTCTGTGGGCCACGTTAAGATTATTTCAGAGTCCTAGATCGCATTAGTCCCTATAAAAGGCTTCATGAAAATTTTCCCCTGCCCCTAACAAAAACGTTAATTTATCAGAGCAGCTGAAAGGGTAAGGAACCCGGGACTATAACTGAGAGAGAGCTTCCATATTATTTAACTCATAATTGATATAATTCAAAGTAAAATTTCACAGCGCAGTCTATTCTAAGACTGAAAATGCAAGAGAGGAGTCAGAAAAAAGAACAATGACCTGTTTCCACCCAGTTTTGAACTGGTGACATTTTGTGTATTAGGTGAACATGATCACCACTACACTACAGGGCTTTTGTGTATTAGGTGAATGTGATAACCACTACACTACGGCGCTTCTCTTTTTTTGCCATAGACTTTGCTGACTGCACAGGAATGTTTTCTCTAGCTACAGAAGCTACCTAATGCAATGTCCATATCTATGGTCTTCCTGCTCACAAAGCGGTCATGCCCCCGCCCAAGGCTGACACAGTGACCTAGCTCAGGCAGGATCGCTAGCGAGCCATGATACTTTTACCGTTAAGCAATGCCTCTGCCACTGAATGCCTCCATGCATTACGCTGTGCCCAATCAGTGCGGGAGGACTGCATGAGCTCGGAAAACATGTCATCGCAAGTGCATTTTTTTCACCTTCTAATCTGCGTTAACCTCAGGGACGGAGATGATAGGGGGAACGTAGACACATTCTGCGGGGACTGCATGGTCACCTGTGCTGCCGAGTGCTGCTGAGTTCGCCCCGCTGGCCAAACAAGAAATTAAATTCAAAAGTTCCCGGGGCTTTTCCTGTGTACCTGGCTAGTGCATCTGAGTTCAAAGTGCTGTCCAGAGCGGTCACAATGGAGCACTCTGGGATAGCTCCTGGAGGCCAATACCGTCGAATTGCATCCACGCTACCCCAAATTTGACCCAGCGATGTCAATTTCAGTGCTAATCCCTTTGTCAGGGGAGGAGTACAGAAATCGATTTTAAGAGCCCTTTAAGTTGAAAAAACGGCTTCATCGTTTGGACGGGTGCAGGATTAAACCGCTGTAATGCTGCTAAATTTGACCTAAACTCGTATTGTAGACCAGGGCAAAGAGTCCTGTGGCACCTTATAGACCAGGGGTCTCAAACTCAAATGACCATGAGGGCCGCATGAGGACTAGTACATTGGCCCGAGGGCCGCATTACTAACACCTCCCACCCCCACCGCCCTCAGCCCTGCCCCCACTCCACCCCTTCCAGAGGCCCCACCCCTGCCCTGCCTCTTCCCACCCCTTCCCTGCCCCCATTCCAACCCCTTCCCAAAAATCCCCACCCCAACTCTGCCCCGGAGAGGTGTGGGGTGTGGCAGGGGCTCAGGGTACAGGAGGGGTGCGGCATGGGGCTCAGGGCAGTGGGTTGGGATGCAGGAGGGGTTGGGGTGAGGCAGGGTGTTCAGGGCAGGGGGTCGGGGTGCAGGAGGGATGCAGGGTACAGCAGGGGGTCAGGGTGCAGGAGGGGTGTGACATGGGGCTCAGGGCAGTGGGTTAGGATGCAGGAGGGGTGCGGAATGGGGCTCAGGTCAGTGGGTTGGGATGCAGGAGGGGTTGGGGTGAGGCAGGGTGTTCAGGGCAGGGGGTCGGGGTGCAAGAGGAGTGTGGGGTGAGGCAGGGGATTCAGGGCAGGGGTTCAGGATGTGGCAGGGGGTTCGGCTGCAGGAGGGGTTTGGGGGCAGGATCTGGCCCAGCACCTACCGGGGGGCAGGGCAGGCTCCCTGCCTGCCTGTCTGTCTGCCCTGCCCCGCACTGCTCCGGGAAGAGGCTGGAACATGGGGAAGGGGGGTGGACGGGCTGTGTGTTGATGTTGCTTCAGGCAGACCCTCCAGCAGCTCCCGTTGGCCGCGGTTCCCCATTCCCAGCCAATTGGACCTGCTGGGGGCGCTGCCTCAAGCAACAGCAACACACAGCCCCTCTGCCCCCCACCCTCCCTACGTTCTAGCCTCTTCCCAGAGGGAGCCTGCCCTGCCCCCGGTGCACGTCTGGCCAGAGCCGCTGTAGGTAAACACTGGGAGAGGGCAGGGTGGCTACGAGGGGCTCGTGGGCCGCAGATAATAACCCTACAGGCCGCATGCGAGCCGCATGTTTGAGACCCCTGTTATAGACTAACAGACATATTGGAGCATAAGTTTTCGTGGGTGAATACCCACTTCGTCAGACCCATGTGGTGGAAATTTCCAGAGGCAGGTATAAATATGCAGGCAAGAACCAGTCTAGAGATAACGAAGTTAGTTCAATCAGGGGGGATGAGGCCCTCTTCGAGCAGTTGAGGTATGAACACCAAGGGAGGAGAAACTGCTTTTGTAGTTGGTTACCATTCACAGTTTTTGTTTAATCCTGAGCTGATGGTGTCAAATTTGCAAATGAACTGAAGTTCAGCAGTTTCTCTTTCGAGTCTGGTCCTGAAGTTTTTTTGCTGCAGGATGGCTACCTTTAAATCTGCTATTGTGTGTCCAGGGAGGTTGAAATGTTCTCCTACAGGTTTTTGTATACTGCCATTCCTAATATCTGACTTGTGTCCATTTATCCTTTTACGTAGGGATTGTCCAGTTTGGCCAATGTACATAGCAGAGGAGCATTGCTGGCTCATGATGGCGTATATAACATTGGTGGACGTGCAGGTGAATGAACTGGTGATGTTGTGGCTAATCTGGTTAGGTCCTGTGATGGTGTCGCTGGTGTAAACATGTGGGCAGAGTTGGCATCAAGGTTTGTTGCATGGATTGGTTCCTGAGTTAGAGTTACTATGGTGTGGTGTGTGTTGCTGGTGAGAATGCTTAAGGTTGGCGGGTTGTCTGTGGGCGAGGTCTGGCCTGCCTCACAAGGCCTGTGAAAGCGAGGGATCGTTGTCCGGGATGGGTTGTAGATCACTGATGATGCATTGGAGAGGTTTTAGCTGAGGACTGTAGGTGATGGCCAGTGGAGTTCTGTTGGTTTCTTTCTTGGGCTTGTCTTGCAGCAGGAGGCTTCAGGGTACATGTCTGGCTCTGTTGATTTGTTTCCTTATTTCCTCATGTGGGTATCGTAGTTTTGAGAATGCTTGGTGAAGATCTTGTAGGTGTTGGTCTCTGTCTGAGGGGTGGGAGCAAATGTGGTTATATCTCAGTGCTTGGCTGTAGACGTTGAATCATGTGGTGAGTCCGGGATGGAAGCTGGAGACATGAAGGTAGGCATAGTGGTCGGTGGGTTTTCGGTATAGGGTGATGTTAACGTGACCATCATTTATTTGTACCGTGGTGTCTAGGAATTGGACCTCCCGTGTAGATTGGTCCAGGCTGAGGTTGATGGTGGGGTGGAAGCTGTTGAAGTCGTGGTGGAATTCTTCCAGAGCCTCCTTCCCATGCGTCCAGATAATGAAGATGTCATCAATGTAGCATAGGAAGTGAAGGGGCGTGAGTGGATGAGAGCTGAGGAAGCGTTGTTCCAGGTCAGCCATAAAAATGTTGGCATATTGTGGGGCCATGTGGATGCCCATAGTGGTGCTACTGGTCTGAAGATGTATATTGTCACCAAATTTGAAATAATTGTGCGTGAGGATAAAGTCACAGAGCTCAGTAACCAGGGTTGTGCTGTGGCATCATCAGGGATACTGTTACTGACAGCTTGTATTCCATCTGTGTATGGGATGTTTATGTAAAGAGCCTCCACATCCATGGTGGCTAGGATGGTGTTTTCTGGAAGATTACCAATGCATTGTAGTTTTCTCAGGAAATCAATGCTGTCATGGAGATAGCTGGGAGTGCTGGTGGCGTAAGGTCTGAGTAGAGAATCCACATATCTGGACAGTCCTTCAGTGAGAGTGCCAATTCCAGAGATGATGGGGCGTCCAGGATTTCCAAGTTTGTGGATCTTGGGTAGTAGATAGAATAACCCCAGTCGGGGCTCTAAGGGTATGTTGATTTGTTCCTGTGTTAATGTAGGGAGTGTCCTGAGTAGATGGTGCAGTTTCTTAGTGTATTCCTCAGTGGGATCTGAGGAAAGTGGCCTGTAGAATTTGGTATTGGGGAGTTGTCTGGCAGCCTCCTTTTGGTAGTCAGACCTGTTCATGATGACAACAGCACCTCCTTTATCAGCCTCTTTGATTATAATGTCAGGGTTGTTTCTGAGGCTGTGGATGGCATTGCGTTCTGCATGACTTAGGTTATGAGGCAAGCAATGTTGTTTTTCCAGAATTTCTGCCTGTGCACGTAGGCAGAAGCATTCTATGTATAGGTCCAGACTGTCATTTCGACCCTAAGGAGGAGTCCATGTGGAGTTCTTCTTCTTGTGCTGTTGGTGGGGGGGTATCTGTGTATCAGTGCATTGTTCAGTGTTATCTTGAAAGTATTCTTTGAGTCGGAGATGGCGAAAGTTGGCTTCCAGATCACTGCAGACAGGGCCGGCTCCAGCATTTCTGCCGCCCCAGGCAAAAAAAAAAAAAAGCTGTGATCGCAATCGCAACTGGTGGCGGCAATTGGGGGGGAAAAAAAGCTGCGATCGGTGGCGGCAGTTCAGCGGCAGGTCCTTCGCTCCAAGAGGGAGTGAGGGACCTGCCGCCCCCAAATTACTGCACATGCCGCCCCTCTCCCTTGGCCGCCCCAAGCACCTGCTTGTTAAGCTGGTGCCTGGAGCCGGCCCTGACCACAGAACTATATCATGTTCGTGGGGGTGGTGGGGCAAAAAGAAAGTCCCCGAGATAGGACAGACTCTTCTGCCGGATTGAGTTTTATAAAGTTTTCCTCAGTGAAGCAACATATCAGCTGCCCAATTCTCTTCATCATCAGTCAAGTTTGCTGGCCTCTGGTTCTGAGTGAGCTTGAGTCCTAGAAGTTTGCTCCCTTTAGAGCAATACTATGTCAAGAGGAATTTGGTATGGGAATAGTTCTGACACATGAGATCCAAGGCAGTCAGTTGCTGCAATTTTTCCATGCAACACAAAACACATACAACTTTGGGAGAAGATTTTCAAAAGCACTCAGAGTTGAACTAATTTTGCTCCCACTGCAGTCATTTCCAGTGACTTGATCTGGAGCAGATTTAGGCCTACATGGAGCACTATTGAAAATCCCATCATCAGCACATGTACACACCTGGCACTTGCAGCTGTACTCGCAATCTTTCCGAGTCAGACAACACTGCTAATAAGTTCCATCTTAGATCATCAACAACCACAGAATCAAAATAGACAGTGAGATGTGACCAGTTGTACTAGTGAAAGAATATTACAAAACAATTCACAAAATTTGCATTATCCTCCCTGATTCATTCGTAAGGGGATGGGCTTCATTACTCTCTTCAAGCACCATAATATGAGGTGAGACCGCCTCCCACATTGAATTAATGAATATACAACATGGTTTCCTAACACTTCACTTTAAGTTAAATTCTGCCCTCTGGTGCACATGTGCATGGTTCCATTTGAATCTATACAAATATATCCAAGGGAATGTGTGTGTGTGTGTGTGTGTGTGTGTGTGTGTGTGTGTGTGTGTGAGAGAGAGAGAGNTGTGTGTGTGTGTGTGTGTGTGTGTGTGTGTGTGTGTGTGTGTGTGAGAGAGAGAGAGAGAGAGAGAGAGAGAGCGTGTGTGTGTATGTTCTCTTTGGAGCTAATTTGCAGACTTTTGTGATCATTTTTCACCATCATAAGGTAATTTTGAGACACTTTTTGTGCTATTTTAGAGAGCTTTTTATACTTTATTTTCAGGCACTTTAAACCTTTTTAGAGTACAGCTGAATATTATTATTTGAGAGTTTCTAGCCCTTTTTGGACCAGTTTGGGGGCACTTTGAAATAGTTCTTTTGGGGGAGCTTTTTACCTTTTCATTTCATTTTACCGATTAAACACTTTTTTCAGACCTCTTTGGTGCTGTTTTGACTTTTTAGTGTATTTTTGCAGCATTTAAAAACAAATAATGACTTTTCACATAGTTTTTAGTCATTTTGTGACTATTTCAGGCCTTTCTTTGCACTCTTTCCTTGAGCTTCTTTTATACTTACATGACATTTTTTTCCAGTCATTTAAACACTTAAAAGAAACGTTTTTCGATCATTTTTCCAGAGGTTAAAAGACAATTTTAGTTACTTAAAAAAAAAGGCTTTTAGATCTTGAATTTTTTAGTATATTTTAGATGCTCTTTTTAAAAAAACAATTTTGCCATTTTTAGGGGCATTGTTTTAATCATTTACTTGCACTTTGGAGGATGTTAGAAACACACATTTTAAAAATAGTTGGAAGCATTTTTCATGCTGCAAGGGTGCCCTTTTTTATATACTTTGGAACAATTTTGAACAAGTCTTTACAATAACTTCCCACCCCACCCTTCTTTGGCATTTTGGGGATATTTCTTGAACTTTATTTTAACCATTTTTGATACTTTGGGGGCACCTTTTCCGATTATCTTTTACATCCTGCAGCCTATTTTGACACTTTTGTTTCTTTTTCAGGCAATTTTTAACACATTGAACCATTTTACACTTTTCAACATATTTCAGACCATTTTTAACCAATTCCCAAAGTGATCCTAAATGTCAAAGAGAGAAATTTGTCAAACACGTCACCAAAAAGTGTCATAAAACTTTTTAAAAGCATCCAATATATGTCAATCACTGGTCCAAAATGTCCACCAAAAGGATGAAAATTACAGAAAAAGTGTCAAAGTTTTATAATGGCATCCACCACCTTCTAAAATTGGTCCAAAATGCACCCCCAACACTTTACAAAAAGACTCCACACGCTTTTATAAATTGTCCTAGAAAGCTGCAAAGAGTGTATAAAACTGAATTTTTAAAGGCATAAGTTATCCTAAAGTGCTAAATGGGACAGAAAGTATTTTTGAAGAATCCAAAAAGAGTCTGAGAATAGTCCCAGGAAAAAAAATGCTCAGAAATGTGAGCTGCACAAACTATAAAGTTGATTAAACCAATTCAGAATAGATAATGCTCCAAAACTGCCAGCCAAGTATTAAAAAAAACTGCTCAAAAATTTTGTCCCAAGTGTTTGAAATCCCTTAAATAACTATTACGTTTAAAAAGTCCAAAACTTCCCCAAGAGTGTCATAATCATCCAAAATATGTTTTAAATGGTCAATGTAATTAGTTTGTATATGTCCTCTGTGCAAAATCTCCAAAAGTTTCAGATGTGGAATCTCAAAGATGGTTTAATCAATGTTGAAAGGTTAAGGTTTGATAAAAGTTCTCCTCTAAAAGAGGTTACGAAAGAGAAACAAAAGCAAGGCAAATGGAATCATTTTAGATCTATTGAAAATAGTACTCAAAATAACCAATTAAGGAAGCATGTTAAATGATAATGTGTCCAAATCAGGGGAAGATTTATTTTTATTATTCTTTTTGAAAAACTCACTGAAATGTTGAAGAGACATTCCTCCCAACAAATTTTCAAAAAGGCCCTCCACCTCTCTTTGTGCACTCTCACCTCAAACACACACCCAAGTGTGGTTCAGACATATACAGGGGCCTTTTCTATACCATTGTCAGGGCTGGGCGGTGGACAGCCAACCAGTTACCAAGTTGCAGCCAGGAGACAAGTATCAGGGTGGGAGGTCAATCCAGGTCAGGATACCAGGAAATCAGGGCCAGGCACCAAGTTGCTGATGGCAGGCAAGTAGCAGAGTTGAGGTTGAGCCAGGCCAGGATACAAGGGAGTCAGGGTCAGGCACTACAGACAGCAGGCAAATAGTAGAGTTGGGAGTGAAACAGGGTCAGAAGCCAGAGTCTGGGGTTCACAGCAAAGCAAGGTCAAGAGAGGAAGTAAGCAGACAGTCTGCATCATTGCTCAGACAGCTCCCTACACTGGCTTCCTAGTTTATATACCAGCATGAACCAATCAGTGGGCTGCAGGGGGCTGTCACTCAGGCCCTGCTGGATGGTACTTTCTGCAGTGTCTAGCTTCACAGGGTCCTCCAGCAGAAACCCAGCCTGAGCTTCCAATGACAATGCAGAAGCGGAAGTGGCCCAGAACCCCATGGTCCCTTTCAACTATTCTGTTTTGGGAAATCTCCCACCTATATATTACCAATGGAATTGCATTGGCGGTGCAATAGCCGGAGTGCTGGTGTAGACAGGGCTTGGGTGTTCACTTCCATTTTTACTACAAGAGACTGCTAGACAACTCTCTGACACCACATTCTACAAGCCATTACCCTCTGACCCCTCTGAGGATTACCAAAAGAAACTACATCATCTGCTCGAGAAACTCCCTAAAGAAGCACAGGAACAAATCTACACTGACATACCCCTACAGCCCCAACCAGGGGTATTCTACCTGCTACCTAAAATCCATAAGCCTGGGAATCCTGGGTGCCCCATCATCTCAGGCATTGGCACCCTGACAGCAGGATCATCTGGCTATGTAGACTCTCTCCTCAGGCCCTACGCTACCAGAACTCCCAGCTATCTTCGAGACACTACTGACTTCCTGAGAAAACTACAATCCTTTGCTGATCTTCCAGAAAACACCATCCTGGCCACTATGGATGTAGAAGCACTGTACACCAACATTCCACACAAAGATGGACTACAAGCCATCAAGAATAGCATCCCTGATACCATCACGGCAAACCTGGTGGCTGAACTTTGTGACTTTGTCCTCACCCACAACTATTTCAAATTTGAGGACAATTTATACCTTCAAGTCAGCGGGACTGCTATGGGTACCTGCATGGCCCCACAATATGCCAACATTTTTATGGCTGATTTAGAACAACTCTTTCTCAGCTCTTGTCCCCTAACACCCTTACTCTACTTGCGCTACATTGATGACATCTTCATCATTTGGACCCATGGGAAGAAGGCCCTTGAGGAATTCCACCAAGATTTCAATGATTTCCACCCTACCATCAACCTCAGCCTGGACCAGTCCATACAAATGGTCCACTTCCTAGACACTAGAGTGCTAATAAGCGATGGTCACATATACACCACCTTATACCAGAAACCTACTGACTGCTATACTTACCTACATGCCTCCAGCTTTCATCCAGACCATATCACACAATCCATTGTCTACAGCCAAGCTCTAAGACACAACCGCATTTGCTCCGATTATTCAGACAGAGACAAACACCTACAGAATCTCTATCAAGCATTCTTAAAACTGCAATACCCACCTGGTGAAGTGAAGAAACAGATTGACAGAGCCAGAAGGATACCGAGAAGTCACCTATTACAAGACAGGCCCAACAAAGAAAGTAACAGAACGCCACTAGCCATCACCTACTGCCCCCAACTAACACCTCTCCAGCGCATCATCAAGGATCTACAACCTATCCTGAAGAACGATCCCTCACTCTCACAGACCTTGGGAGACAGGCCAGCCCTCGCCTACAGACAGCCCCCCAACCTGAAGCAAATACTCACCAGAAACTACACAACACACAATAAAAACACCAACCCAGGAACCAAACCCTGCTACAAACCCCGGTGCCAACTCTGTCCACATATCTATTCAAGGGACACCATCATAGGACCTAACCACATCAGGCACACCAACCAGGGCTTGTTCACCTGCATATCTACCAATGTGATATATGTCATCATGTGCCAGCAATGCCCCTCTGCCATGTACATTGGCCAAACTGGATATCTCTACGCAAAAGAATAAATGGACACAAATCTGACATCAGGAATCATAATATTCAAAAACCAGTAGGAGAACACTTCAGTCTCCCTGGTCACTCAATAACAGACCTAACAGTGGTAATTCTTCAATGAAAAAACTTCAAAAACAGACTCCAACATGAAGCTGCAGAACTGGAATTAATTTGCAAACTGGATATCATCAGATTAGGCCATTCTGGATACCATCAGAATAAAGACGGAGTGGTTGGGTCATTACAAAACCTAAACTTAATTTCCCCAATACTAATTTCCCCAAAACTAATTTCTCCCTACTGTTACTCACACCTTCTTGTCAACTGTCTGTAATGGGCCACTCTTTTACCACTTCAAAAGTTATTTTTCCTCCCTTGGTATCCTGCTGTTAATTGATTTATCTCGTTAGACCAGGGGCGGGCAAACTTTTTGGCCTGAGGACCGCATCAGGTTTCGTAAATTGTATGGAGGGCCAGTTAGGGGCAGGGGTCATGGCCCGGCCCCCACCTCCTATCTGCCCCCCCGGGACACCTGCTCCATCCAACCACCCCTTCTCCCTGTCCCCTGACTGCCCCAGAACCCCTGCCCCTGACTGCCCCCTGCCACCCGTGCCAACCCCCCCTCCTTCCTTCCTGACTCCCATCCTTTCATGTATTTATACCTGCTCCTGTATTTTTCATTTCATGCATCTGATGAAGTGGGCTCTAGCCCACAAAAGCTTGTGCCCAAATACATCTGTGAGTCTCTAAGGTGCCACAAGGACTCCTCGTTGTTTTTCTGTGAGCAAGATTCAATGAGTCCATGCAAATTCCAGTGTCATGTCTAAAAAATAGCACTCATCATTGCACCCATCATTGGAGCTGCGGCAATTTCCCAAAAAAGGTTAGTGTAAGCAAAGCCACAGTGTGCCAAATCCTGCCACTGTTGAAACAGAGTAAGTCCACTGAATTCAATTACTTCAGATTTATATTACTGTAACAGCAAGCAGCATTTACCTTTGCATCATTTGCATGCACTGGCATGAAAATAATTAGGTGCAAAAGTGAATTCCCATGCAAAGTTGTACACAAAGGGTATGTCTGCACTAGATCTGGAAATGTAATTTCCAGCTCGAGGAGACATACCTGTGCTAGCTCTGATCAAATTAGTATGCTAAAAATAGGAGTGAAGCCACAACAGTGTAAGTGGTAGCAGGGTCAAGCCGCCCCCAAGTACATTCCTAGTGCCTCCGATGGGGACATAATCAAGGCAGCTAGTCTTGCTTGGTCAGAGCTAGTGCAGGCATGTCTCCTTGAGCTGGAATTTACAGCTCCAGCTTGAAGTGTAGACATACCTGATTAGGTAATGCATTTGGAATTATCTTTTATTCGTGTAATACAGAGAAATTCACCAAAATAGTTCCACTGTGAGTGAAGCTATTGAGTCTATTGACTCCACAGAAAAATATACTACTATTTACATCACAATATATTGGAAAGAACTCTTCTTTCATGCATGAGGTACATTTCTTTAACATGTGCTTGTGTCAGCACTACTCAGGTAGAGCAAAGGCACATTTTCTAGCCAAATTAACTCAATTGATCAAGCTCTACTTTGACTTACACACTGTGCAATTTGATTGGCCCAAATTGTTCTATTTAGATACTGATAATTCTTCATAGATAAGTGTCAATTTACTAAACAGGGCACCTTGTTAGCTATTATCTTTTACAGAGCCATACATGCAGTATAATAAGAGAGAGGGTTTCAATCATCCTGCTACTTAGAATATAAGCATTTGGAGGAAGGAACAGTCTCTTTGTTCTGTGTTCATATAGTAACTAGCTCATGGGGCTCGTCCACAATACAAATAACAAATACTCTGCCTCCTCTCAGGTCCAACCAGCAGCTGACTTGCTTGACGACTTCTTCCCTCATGGGATGAGTTGTTTAGGGTGGCTATTGATTGTTCTTGTCTACTTAAAAGTGTAGTTCCACCAATTAACAAGGAGAGATGACTTACAATCTCTACAGAACTGAACTTTCAGGAGGGTCTAGGATATTTATTAATAATTTCAGTCCTTGAAATATTATTCTCTTTTAAGTGAATTTTCAACACCTGAGAAGGATTTTAGCTATGCATCAACTTCCATTACAGTCAATGGGAGTTATGTGACTGAGACACCAGACACCACTTTGGAAACATAAGGGATGGTTAGTTTTCATCTTGGAAGCACTTGTGCGAATGCCATATGCAAAAACATTTTTAGTAAAGGGACCTTAGGAAAAGAATCAAATGATGATATGATTATTTTTCTTCTTCAGGAAGAAAAACAAATAGCTATTTACATGTTACTTTCATGAAATGTCCTATACATCTAGAACTTAGTATGAAATAGAGTTTGTTTAAACACAAAAGAGACAGCTTTTCAAAGGTATTTAGGCAACTAAAGATGCAGATAGACACTTAGTGGGATTTTCAAAAATGCCTAAACAGGTTACAAGTATCAGGGGGTAGCCGTGTTAGTCTGTATCTACAAAAACAACAAGGAGTCTGGTGGCACCTTAAAGACTAACAGATTTATTTGGGCATAAGCTTTCGTGGGTAAAAACCTCACTTCTTCAGATGCATCTGTTTTTCTAAACAGGTTAGGATCTTAATCCCCATTGATTTGAAAATCACACAAAGTGTCTACCAGAATTTTTAGGTGCCTATAAAAATCTGGAACATAGCTTTTAAATTCAAATTCCACTAGTTCTGTAGAAAATCAGTTTGCATAGTGGTCTGAAATTTAAACCATGGTTTAGACAACATTGGTGTTTTCCTAATTTATACCACATGAGATAGTCTGCATAAGATGATATGTCTTTTCTATCTCTTACTTCTATAATTCACTTATATGAGACAAAGATATAATTGTTTTAGAGTAAAAAAAAGTTCAGGTGTTATATTGATATGACTCAAGTGAGACAACAGAAAGCAAAAAAAACCACACACAGCAAAAAATGCACTCATTGTTTTGATAAACATCTATTTATTCAAAAGCAAAGTGTAAAAAGTGTTCGATAAAGTTTGAAAAACTTAACACACTCATGATGAATATTATGGGCTGAAATATTTCTTTCCCCCATCAATCATATATGAACAATATTTTGACCCAAATAATATATTCCCAAAAATTAGTGTTTATACTCCCGAGATACTCTATTTCTTCAGTGGTGATGTGCAATGTGTGATGACCTTTGGCAATACAGCAAGATCACAATCATGTAATATAGTAGCACCTTATCACCACCAGTAACCTGAGGAAAACAACTGCTTCTGCTCACTTTAGCTGGATGAGCTAACTCACATGACACATGATGATGGCAGGCAACTGAGAAAGTAAATGCATATCTCTTGCAGTCTAGTCCTGTAAATCTTACTCATGTGAGTAATTCCTTTGATCTACTCAGCTGAGTACATGCTACTCATGTCAGGAACATTTAAAATATTGTGCCCTTGATTCTTAAGGGCCAGACTATCCATTCATTTACCCTGTGTCACTATGCTGATTTCAGTGGAGTTACTCCAGACTAAAGTCACTTCAGCTTGACACTGATGTAAATGAGAGCAGAATCTGACCCAGTAAAATTAAATTATTTGCCAAATATTGTATTGTAGATAATCTCACTATACAAAAACCCATTTACTGCAAGAATATTGTCTTTGTGAAACGTCTAAAACCACCATTTGACACCTAATAAGTACAAATAACAACATGTTAGTCAATCACATACTTCATCAACTAATCTGCCATACTAAAATACTAATCTGACATTGCAAAATGTTATTGGTAAACGTAGAAATCTGTGAGGGATGTGGCATTAAGTATTAAATACCGAGATCACACTTACATAATTTATTCTCTTGGTTGCTACTCTTTACTATTTTTCCTCAAATCAATACATTAATGTAATAATAAATTATGATTGTCACATTTTATAGTTAATTGTGTATTTGCTTTCATGATCTATTAAGCAT
Organism: Trachemys scripta elegans; assembly: GCF_013100865.1. Lineage (NCBI taxonomy): Eukaryota > Metazoa > Chordata > Testudines > Emydidae > Trachemys > Trachemys scripta. Next base: position 72,554,858 of record NC_048304.1, read on the forward strand.
CAAGCTTTTAATTGTTTTGGGAGTACCAAATGAGTCTATGAATCTTCACAACATTTGTAGTTAAATTTCTATTATCATTAGAAACAACTTCATTGTTTATCATCCTAAAGGAATTCAACATAGTCGATATTAAAATATTTAGTGTACAACAAGCCAGATATTCAAACAACAATATGCAAGAATGTATTTGACAACATTACTTAATATTCTCATATTCAATCTGACAACTTCATTTTTGACAAAGGAATGCTATCCCAGGGGAATTTAGGAACAATCACAAAAATCTTTTGCATCTGTCTGATTAGATGCAACTCAGCAAACAAAACTGTGCAAAATGTTCCAAAAGAGCGGAGTATAACCAGTCTTCTCACGTTGCTCTCTTGAACATGTTGGGATACATTACTACTGACATATTGACCTGCAACAGCATATTCTGGTGTAAGATCTACAGGGTAAAGAGTCATATGCATTTGTGTGTGCATGTGTGTCTAACATGCCAACAATTGGCCTAGTAATATCAGCAAAAGTACTCATTGGGTTGCCCCTCTGTCTTTGGTATTGCTTCTGAGTCCACGCTAGATCGTGCAGACAGCAGTCTGTTAGACTCATCTGGGGTGTGTCTAGTCAAGTATTCTCCTTCCCCTCCTTTAGTTTTGGCCCCTGGAGACAGACTTTCAAATGTGACATAGGACTCCTGAACTTCCTTGGGTTTCCGCACTAAGCATTTTTTGCAGCGCCTTTTCAATGCCCCACAGCAGACCACTAGGGTCAGAGGCACAGCAATGACACAGGCCACACTGATCACCACCACATTAATGAGTTTTTGGGTTCCACCGGCACTGGCAACTTCATCTGTGGAAAATATGATGCATTGCTCCTTCCTGGGGATCAGCCCTTTCACACAGACACACACTATGTATTTGGTCTTTGGCATCAGCCCGTCAATGGTGATCTTAGTCTTACCTGGCTCCACACTGATTCTGCGCATTTCCCTTTCTCCAAAAATGGCATAAAGGACACTGAATATGGTTGTGTTCTTTGCCTGAGGAGCTTTCCAGGCCAATGAGACACTTTGATCCGTGTCTCCTATCACTCTGACAGACCTCACTATACGTTCCGGCTCCTGTTGACCAGGAGGTAGACTTGATAGAAGATTTCTTGGATTGTTATTCTGCTCCTTCACCATATTCTGTGCCTCATTCTGGAACCCTAGATTCTCTTCTGTGTTAACACGGACTGGTCTGGCACCTAATGTAGGTGAAGTTGAGGTTGTGATAACGTACCTAGCCACCAGCTTATCATTGTAAGCAGCTGCTTCCATCCCGCTCACCTTCCCATTCCATACTCCTTTAGAGTTAGCATTAGGGTCATCAGTGCCTTCAGAATCAGTGATGATGAGGGATATGAAAGCCTCTGTAGCCCCTAGGAAGTTCTTTGCTTTACAAATGTACTCTCCAGAATCCAGATAGGAGACTACAGGCAAGCCTAGAATAGACCAGCTCATTCCATCACTAGAAATTTCCTGGTGCACTGAAAAAAAACAAAAAAACATGGATATTATGTAAAATATTAAGAAGATGGATTCAGCAAAATTACTATTATACATAGCAGAATGATCATTTTGTTAACCAAAATATGAAATCAAAATAAACCTAATGAAAGGATATTGTCTGTTAGACTACTGTCAAGATCACTTTAGTTTATCTAGTTCATCCATACACCCTCTTCCAAAAAATATGATGAAATTTTTTCAGGGCAAAGCCAGAATTGGAAAACAAGCTAGGAAAGATTTCCCCATCCTTAAAAAAATTGTGTATATAAAACACTGCAAGCATGTGCATGAATGAGAGTGAAGAAAGTTGTGTTTGGAAGAGTAGATATACTTTTTTACTTATGATTCACATGAAAGAAAATCACTGCTCAAGAGGAGATTGTCTTTCAAGATGCACATATGGTAGCTCCTAGAATAAATAAACAAGAGACAAATGGCTGGGAAATAATCTGCTGTTTGCTGTAGAATTAAAGTGAATATTTATATCACGTTACATACTGAGCACCTTACAAACATCCAATCATGTTAAGATCCAGCCTTTTGGAGAAGGAATCTTGCTAATGAAAATTGAATCAAACCAACCAAACAAAAAAATCAAAGGCTTTTGCACCTTATGGGTTAAGTATTCATTGAGTGGGGAGGTTCAGCAGAAAACAATTTCCAATCTTCCTGTGACCATTCTAAAATACTCTTACAGCTAGAATGAGAGCAGTTTTTCCTTTCATTCTTTCAGAAAAGTTAATATTTCAAGCTGTCATATTATAGCGTTCATGAGGAAACTCCATCACTGAGAGGTACTGTATTTTTTCAGACAACTCTTCACTGAAAGGTGGTAATGCCATGTTTAATGTGGCACAAAATATATCAATCATGACTGTAGCTAGAGTAAACTTAATATACGCTTTCTAGAATGCATTCTTTATTTTGCAGGGAGGGACTTTTTGTTTGTTTGTTTTTAATGTGGGAGGCATGTTTTCAGCATGATATGTAGGCATTATCATTGGTAGCAGCTGCATCATGTCATGCACAACAGAGTAATGGCTTGTGAAGATCTCAAAAAAAGGACTTCTATTACAAGTCATTCTATAGCTGTGAAAAAAAATTATATCCGCTCCCTGTCTCTGTGGCACTGAAGAATCTCATAACACTTTAAGGACACATAACACAAATCTATTCATTTTGTTTAGATCTTATTAGGAAATTATTTAATAGGCTGGTCCAATAAGATAATACCATTCAGGGGATAACAGTTAACTTTCTGAACTTGCACCCTTAGGGAGAAATCCTGGTCCCAGTGACATGAACAACAAAATCCCCTATGCCTTGAATGGGTCTAGAAATTCACCCTTCATTTCCAGATTCTGGAAGACCTGTGCCCACCCACATGCCAAGGGAATATCTCTTGTTGTTCTCTTTAACTCTGCATTCAGACGGTATCAGATCCAGTCTTTCTTGTGAAAGGAAAGATCACCATGATAGGGAGCATTTAAAGGGAACAATGACTATCCTGAAGAATCCCCACTTTAAGGGGGGAAAGCATTCAAAGTAGAGCTGATCTGAATTTTTCCATTGGAAAATGCCAATTCATCAAAAGTGAAATGTTTGCAGAAATAATGTTGATTTCAATGCAACTGTATTTTTAAAAAATGGGCAGAGGGGAGAGAAGCATTTTGACCTTTTCGAAATCGAAAAATCAATTTTCCATTTTGAAAGGACTTTTTCAATTGTTTTTTTTTTTAATATATTTTTTTAATAAAAGTCAAAATCAGAATGAAACATCTCAACCAACTCAAAATAAATTTTGGGGAGAGAGGGTTGTTTTGCAGGAAATATTAAAATGTGTTAATTTCTGTCCATTTTGAAATGGAAAAAAGTCAAAATTGAAGATTTCTCTGAGAAATGAAAAATTTTGTTCCCACCCAACTCCAATTGAAAGTCATTTTAATTTTGAGGGTCAGACTTAATGAGACACTGTATTACATGCTTTACAATCTTGCTTATTGAGTATGCTTTCAATAACCTTTAGGAGTTTAGTGACTTTTTTCCTCTCAATATTTGTTCCATTATCTTACCAGGGATTTTATTATTCCTCCAGTCTTCCTGTCACCTGCAAATTTGATCTTGGTTGATTGACATCAAAGAAACATCTGCCAGAGCTTTATTAATTGTTTTGTTAGCAGTTCAACATTTCAGACATACGAAAGCACACAATGGAGCCCAGGCAAGCCCACAACTAGTTTTTTAGGAAGACTGTTTAATACGTAATTAAAACTAATTTTAAAATGCCTCTTATTTTAGCTTCACCCTTGTGATGCAAATAGGTGTGCAAACCCACCTAAAAGTACTTTGCAGAGAACAGCTTGTACAGTACTACTGCAGTACATTTGTTGTGGAACAAAGAAAACAAAACATGCTTGATATGATAGTTTATTATATAAACATTAATATATTCACACTGAAGTATGAGTTAGTTGTATGAGCTTCGAAAAAAAACATAAATACTGTAGAGAATTACAATGTTAACATTCTCCTCTTGCTAGCCTCCTATTTTCTTATTCAGCATGAGGCATATTCAGTAGTTCTATCTATTTGGAAGAGCTGAAGCTGATATTTGCTCCAGGGTGTGCAGAAAACACAAGCCTACTTTCCAATCACACAGTGTGAAATAAAGAGCCAGAACCCACCTGTGCCATTGAGTTGATTACCATCAGCCCGTCTCCAGCTGAGTTCAGGAATAGGTACCCCAGTAGTACCACACCGCAGTAACACAGTGCTACCCAGTATGGTCTTCACTTTGGCTACAGAAGTATGTACAACAGGGCTTTGACATTTTCTTAGTTCGACTTGACTGAAGAAGACTCCAGCAAGACTCCGTGGGGTAAAGCATTTCAGTCTTGGCTCTATAAATGCTATGTTAGGAGACTGGAAGTTTAGGAAATGGACCATTTCATACAGACTGCAGTCACACACCCAAGGATTGTCCTGCAAACCTGTCAAGAGAAATCATGATAGTCAACATTTCCATTGCTACTTTTCACTTTATATTCATTAACGGACAAGTGGTGACTGGCTTATAGTTTGCTTCCAACTAGGGGCGTTTGTGGCCCTGCATATGGAATACAGCCTTGGAGTCCAGAAGCCTAGGTTTAATTCTCACCGTATGGCTTGGACCACTCTGAGCCTTACTTACCCCATCAGTAACATGGCACTAACAGAGCTTTATAAACTGTTTTGGCATCTGTGGATGAAAAAGTACTATGGCAGTGCAAAGTATGATTATTCATACAATCAAAACAGATTGTTAGGAGGAGAAAACAGCCTTTCCTTAGTTAACATTGCAGTCAGCTTCTATATCTTTGGCTTGAAAAAAAGAATTGTCCTGCTGTTTTTGAGTTGCTCTGTTTTGAAATTTTGACTTTTGTTTAAAGTTTCTTTGTCTCCCTCTAGCTCAAAACTGGCTATTTGGGTACTACACCTTCACATTTTCCACATAGTTATATTTCTTTGGAAACTTGTACGCCAGTTATATTTGAAGAAAACAGGTGACAAGAAATCAAGCAGTTATTAGAGGTTTTGTTTTAAATAGTTTGGGAGAGAGGCCTTCCTCATTAATTTCAAATGATGTGAATAAGAAATTTTTGCCATCACTTCAGAGGGAGCAGGAGCAAGTACTAGGTAAATGTGTGAGCACTTTCCCATCCACTGGTTGGTTGCAGCGTACAAAGAACATATGGCTCCTTTTAAAATTCAGAGAAGCTTTTCTTTAGATCAATTAGTAGAGACCTCTGTTTTTAGAGCTGTAGGACAAAGGTTCTAGTGCAGGTGTTTGTGGTTTGCTATAGAAAGGTAACAACCATTCAATATTGAATGCAACCAGAGTCCCATTGTATGACTGATTATAACCCCTTTTATATCTCAAAAAGAAAGATCTTCATGCTTTCACATTTTTCACATTATCAATCTCACAGGCAAATCACACATTTCCTGAAAATTTTGATTCAGTTAAGTAAGATTAAATAACTTTAATTTTACTCCTTTTCCAGTTTCGCAAGATGTCTGATTTTGATTCATTTCCCTCTGTCTGCCCCAAGAAATCACATTATAACAAAAACTGTGAAACATGGGTGCATTTTAACAATATCCCTTAGAAAAAAAATTAAATATCAAAATCACAATAAAAATAATGCATATCCATTAATCAGAGTTAAAGTTGTTGTATTGTGATAAATTATGTATTTCTTTACCCTTGAAAAGAGTGATTTGTTTGTTTAAGATGTAATATATAGGGCTCATGTCCTTAATATAAGGGCTCATGTCCTTAACTGTTCATTTCTTTGCTTTAAACACTTGGGCTCGGCAAAAGAAGTGATAGATATATAGATTCTTGTAACTTAATTACCTTAACTGGTTTTAAAATAAAGTTATTGGGTTTTGTTTGCTTTGGAATTAAACATACTTTATTACTCGAAAAATGATAATGTTAGAAAAATAATGACTTTGAGATGTTTAAGGGTTCAGTTCAAGAATGCATCCCTAATTCAGGAGAGTACGTAAGCACATACTTAACTTTAAAGTTAATGGGACTTAAACACATGTCTAAAGATAAGGACATGCTGAAGTGCTATCTTGAATTAGAATCGACTTAAGCAGGAGTTTAAATACTTTTGTGAATCAGAGACTAAAGTTGATTACCTAAAGTAAAGGCCTACATGATGGGGTGCAGTGCAGGTGCTACACTGGATTCTGACATAGCTGACCATGGGAGGAACACTGCAGATTAGGCATACCCTCAGGCAACCTCCTCTCTTCTGCCAGCAATTCAACAAGCTGTCATGGAAGGATGGACATAACGTTCTACTAGCACACCTTTTGTGTGCAGATGATCCTATACCTGCAATGGTGCTATGGCCTTGCCTACAGTGACATATTTCATGACATTTCCAAGCATTGCACTGGTGGAAACAGTTTAGGCAGGGCACAAGTGTTTTTACCCCGATCTGATCTAATGCTACTCAGAGCAGGTCTATATGACACAATAATAAACACAGTTTTACCCTGTTTACACTAACACTTCCAGCATTTATACCACTTAAGCAATGGCACTGCTGGTAGCAATAATAATAAATGGAGATATCCCATCTCCTAGAACTGGAAGGGACCTTGAAAGGTCATCAAGTCTAACCCCCTGCCTTCACTAGCAGGACCAAGTACTGATTTTTACCCCAGATCTTCAAGTGGCCCCCTCAAGGATTAAACTCACAACCCTGGGTTTAGCAGACCAATACTCAAACCACTGAGCTATCCATCCCTCCCCCTGCTCACTGGGATAGCATATCACTGAGATTCTAATTTAGACACAACATTGCAGCAATACCAAGGCTTCCAGTGAATAAAAGATCTGTGAATGCTACAGTTAGTATAAATGCAGTCACGAGCAACTAACATCTCACAGAAATATTAAAAACATTCTGCTGAAGAAGAAATGATGCCTGTCTCATTCCATGCTATCACTGTTAGGAAGGTGTTTTTAAAGTGGTATGCCTTAGTGGTGGGACATTTTTTACAAATTTTAAGCTAAATACATTAAAACTCAGGGAACGGATGCTGGATAGGAGCAGGGCTGGGAAAATATATAAAAAAAGAGTCCATAAACATTGTCACATTTCTAAACAGATTTATATTGTCTGCACCCAAACCCCTTGTGTGTTTGCTATCTGCAAATGTTCTAGCAAGTTAATTTACTGTCAAGAATGCTTAGCAAAAGTAAGACAATATTACAGAAGTTAACTGGAATATTCACAGAAGTTAACTTAGTTTTCTGATTCTCAGTCCCCTCCTGAAATTAAACTCTTGATGTATGATCATTCTATTTGCCCTCACTGGACACCTTCACTTTTCTCTTCTGCTTAATGTATCCATGTCTGAGAGACCTACAAATGTCCTATCTATACTACGTGAATCCAGTTGTTAGATCAGCTCTGCTATTGTTTTTCTGACCAATGTGCACACAAATATTTTTCTGTGAGTTGTGCTAACCAAACCATACTGTATAGACCCCATGGACAGGCTGCGGTATGGTTTTAAATATGGTCATAGCTTGGTTCTTTAAAAGGCTTTTCTCACGTTCTTGCAGCTCAGCCCTTGGCTATGGACCACAGATGCCTCCTATGTCTGCATGTACTCCTTGGTTCCTATAACATACAAGGAGACTATGTATTTATCTACTCAGTAAAAAGGACTAATGAAAAAAATGATCTAAAACCCATGTTCAGTGTGCACTAAAGGTCAAAAAAAGCAAGCAAAATGCCAGAATGCAAAAAGAATGGGATGAAGATACTATAATGCTACTGAGAAAATAAATGGTAGGCCATCACCCAGACTACTATGTTCAATTCGGCCAGGCCTGTCTGGAAAAAAAATATAGTAGAAATGCAGGGAGTAACAATATAGGCAACAAAATAATTAGACAAATAAAAACATCCATATGAAGAGACTAGAGACTGAAAAGATTGGGACCTTTGACAGATGTATATAAAATAATGATGGTACAGAGCAGTGGTTTTCAACCATTTTGGTCCACAACCCAAACAATGGCAAAAGCACAACCCAAACAACTGCATAAGAATTGCCCCACAATCTACCATGCCCCACAATACTGTGGAATTTAGACCCAGGGTTGATTTTGTGGCCATTTTGTGGATTACAGATCATGTGAGAGAGGGGGCAGCTGTTGCTGCTAAAATGAGGGAAGACTGACTGGGAGGGAGCATTGCTGCTAGAGAGGTTTGGTGGTTGGTGGATGAGTAGGCTTGGTGCAGTTGGAGTGGGAATGAAGGACTTTTTCATCCTCTCTCTTTCCCCATATGCACAGCACTCATCTCTGAGTGTTGGGAAGCACTACTCCAAGGGGCTGTGAAACTGGCTACACAGCCTACAGAGAGACAGTTTCTCCAGCCACAGTGCCAGGCCCTGTGTGGGCTGACAGGCAAAAGGGGCCTGAGCAGCTGCTCTGGGATTAGGTCTTTCCTTGAAGTCAATGGGAGTAAGGATAGTGTTGGAATTAACACCCAGAATGGACCATGATGGTTCAGAGATGGCTAGATGAGCATTCTTATAAGACTATTGCTCCACCCTTCCCATCTCCTTAGTATTGCAATACCTGCAGTACACCAGCTATGACCAAGAACACCTCCTTTGCTCATGGGCCTTCCTAGTTCTTGCCTTTTTTTACAACCCAGAAGGAATAACTTCCACTGACAATCTTTCTCTGGGAGTGAAAATAAGACATGGCCATAAAATACACACTTTTTTCTCTTCTAAACTCACAGTTCAGCCATTTGTTTGATCTCATGGCAATACTCTCCTTTTTCACTTCAGGACTCAAAGCTCATGTGAGTTTAGTTCAGTAGATACTATGAAAATTTTTTTGCAGTAAAAGTACAAACAAATTAACAGTGGGAAACACTAATTTAATCTCAAATAACCAATTCTACTGTATTTCTATTTTCCAAACAAAGACATTTGGGCTTTGGCATAGTTGTCCAGACCTCATCTCTCTCTCTCTCACACACACACAATCTCCCCTTTTAAGCTCCACACTACTAATGCCTTCACCATTGCTCATCTCCTAGCCCTTCCTGTCTCCCCTGCAGCTTTTTTCTGAAAGGTGATCCAGATTCGTAGCTTCACATTTACTAAACCTATGTATTTGTGTGACACATGAGCCAATGCAGCAATTGATGATCAACCACACTATCACAAACTACTCCTCAAGCCCCTACTCAATTGTTGATGCCTCATCCAAGCACTTATATAAAAGAACATCACAAAGCTGACAATGAAAGACATGAATATCCAGAAAGCACTAAGCTGTTTCTAAAAATATTTTTATTATAACATCCTAAAACCAAAGGCTTTGAAGAGAATTCAGAATGATGTGCTTTATGGAACTAAAGGGAATGACTGAATCCTTGCTATTCATAGATTTTTTTGCTTTCAGTGAGAAAGCCATGGCCAGGAAGGAAATTTAGGATGCAGCTGTGCATCTCAATCCCTGGACTAAAATCCACGGACTTCACACACTCTAATCACCTGTGTATGTGCACAGAGGGGAAATCTGGAGTGGGATTTAAGGATCAGTGGGTTGGTCTATAAATTATAGTATGACTCTAACCCATTATCTCCATATACATTTCTCTGTACGGATTTCTTAAGATCCTGGCACAAGCAAACTATACAGATGATTGTGCAAATTTCCACAAAAAGAGATCTATGCAATATATTGTTATAGCCAACATTCCATAACATAAAAGGGACCATGCAATAGAAAACATGTCTTTTGTTTTGTTAAGAATTTATTTAGCACTTTGCAAAATGCACCAAGAAGACACCATTTATTTTTACTAGCAAAAGATACTAAAACTTGGCCAGCCCACAAGTTGATTCTTTCTTTTAAAAATGTGTGGGTTTCTTTTAAGTGTGACCTTAGTGTTAGAAAAACAAGCTCCACATTTATCCACAGAAGAAGATTAGCAGCATTGTAATCTTCTTCACACTTTGGGGACCACCGCTGGGAATAAGAGTAACTCATATCCTCTCCAATGAGGTTGTCAGCAAGAGTGTGAATTGATGCCAAATATTGTGGTTATGTATGCAATATGGACATAAAGGGTCACGTCCTCAGGTGTAAACTGAAGTCAGTGTCACTCCATCAGTTTATACTAATTGAGGATATGGTCCATAACCACTTGGAACTGCCTAGAGACCACCAATTTAGTTCATGTAGCCTATCAAACAACCAGCAGATGGCAACAACCTTGAGTCACCCTGAGATGGATTCGAATAAATGATCTAGAGATAAAACACTCATAGACAAGCCCCTGAACTTCTCAGTATGCTTGTTGCAGAATTTCATTCTGGGCTACTGCAACAGAGGTGGCTCACAAGACAATCATCTGTAACTTGATTTTCTGTTGCAAAGCCACCCATCAAAAAATGTCATTTTAGAATTCCTGGGTGTTCAGATAGTGTATGAACTGTAGCTGTCCTTACTTTCAACAGGGAATCTATTAGCCTGCAGGGGGACTAAAGGAACAACAATATATTTCCATTAAAAACACACTTTCTTCCTAGAGTGAATGAGCAATATTAAGGTACTGCTCTTGTATGTTGCATGCTTGATATTCCTCTCAAGTGCATTGTTATTTAGCCCTATTTTTTTTAACTCTCTTACCTAAGATGATCTTGGAATTGTCATTGGGGAAGTAAGGAACTGCCTGGAGGTTAGCCCAGGTTGAAATAAGCTCTTGAGGAAGAGTCATCAGTTTATTGCTAGACAGATCCAAGTAGGTGATGTTCTTGATGTAACGAGCAGCTTCTGCTGGTATTGAGGTGAGTTCATTATTGTGTAAATCCAGCAGCCGTAGCTGGGGCATGTCTGCAAGAACTTCCCATGGAAATAAGATTAAGTCATTCCCGTCCAGTCTCAATTCCTGTAACCGGCGGAGACCCCTAAAGGTAATCACACTGACACTAGCCAAAGAATTGTAGGGCATCCAGAGGTATTCCAGATTACGGAGAGAATGGAAAGCTTCTCCTGGTACTCTCCTGATGGCCGTCTTTTCTATTCGAAGTTTAGATGTATCTCCTGGGATGTTCACAGGGGTGAGTGTCATCTCTGGGTCATTGCACAGCACAGTTCTGATTGGAAAAAAAAATATTAATTACATTTCTATAGTTTGAATTTTTTTTTATTTTATTCTAATCTATGATTTATACATGCTTTTCTCTTTTTCAGTCTCTTTGTTTTCTTACCAACCATTCTATACATATATGACTCAGCTATGTAAAAAAATCAAAGCAATTTAGGTACATAGGATCAAATTCAATCTTTTTGTAAATGAATTCAGTGAGTTGCAACTATTTATGTTAGGTATGAATCTGGCTCATGAAGTCTTTCTTCTTTTTATTTTAATTGACTTTCTGAAAATTTTGACCATAACATTCCTGCATTAGAGGGTATGTCAGTACATGTTAAAACCCAGTTTATCAGTTGAGCCGTGAGAGATTTGGCTAAAGAGCCAAATATTAAACAAGCCTCTCTCAGGTAGAGATCAGAGGTGTTGTGATAATTGATCCTACAAATTTACCCTAATTGTGAGCTCAACCATGAAAAGTGAGTGAAAGTTCATAAAGTGTCACAATTACCTATGACAACCAATGTTGATGGGAAAAGGTGCAAAAAAGAAGCAAAAAGACTGAATTAGTCCAAATAAGAAAGCCTATTGATATAATTCAAGGACTGTGTTAAGATCATACTTGGTAAACAAGTATAGAACTGGAAATCAATTAACCAAAATTGGTGTGTTGGAAATTAGGCCTACTTGGTTGACAAAATAAAGAGCCTGGATTATTCCTTTTTTGGGCCCTTCTAAAAGAGACTTTGAGGCAGAAAAGGGGAAACTTTTTACCACCACCATGGCTGCAGTGGAAGGATTGTTATCATGACACCAAATCTTGATATACTCCAATGGGGACACTCAGGCATCATTGCTGCACCAGCAAGGACCCCAATCTTATACATGTGAGATTTTGCTCTGTTTCCCCCACCCTCATGTGCTCCTTTTTGTCCCTCACACATCTTCCTCCTGTCCCATCTCTCTCTCTTTCTCAGCTTTTCATCTGACTCTGAAGCCAACTGTACTGGACAAGACCAGTCCAGCAAGATGAGATGGCCTATGCAGCTCTGCTCAGCCAGAGAAGGACCAGTGAAGGAGGAGGACCTGACCAGCCCTACCAGATCATGTTCCTGACAGAAGAAGTGAGCTGGGATCCAGAGCAATAGCTGTCATGGCTAATTTGTCCAACCAAAGCATCCGTCTGTGACTGATCATCTGCCCTGTATCCTGAGAATATCAACAAAAGTCGTATTTCCCTCATCTTTACTATCCTATCTCTACTCTCCCTTCTGTGTCTGTCTGTTTTGTATGAAGTAGGGAAGTGACTATCTTTCCCAACTCAGGACTGAACAACAGAAGTATCCCTTTCTTCCCCACCGAGAAGTACTGTTTAACTGAATACGAGATTTTAACTAATATTCACTGTCTCCAAAAAGGGACTTTGTTACGTTTCGATTAAGCTTGTTTTACATAAGCAACTTCCGTTTCAATGTTCTTTACCTCATTTTGAGTCTTGTCCTTTTGTATTTTTCAAATCAAATCATTTGTAACCTTTGGTATGAATTTTATAGTGTGTTCTTCAAAGTCCTAAGCAGACTGAGGTCTCTGTTTACCAAACCCCAAAACCTGTTTAAAACTGTTCAGTGTTAGATAGTTTCAGAGTCATGGCAACAGCTTTGACTCTTTGGGCCCTTTATTCCATCCAACTGAATATAACAGGGGAACACACATTAAACACTGTATGGAATCTCCTATTCATAAAATGAAGTCAATTAAACCAACAAAACCCTACTTGGAAATCTGAACTACAGTGAAATCTGTTGGACTGTGTAATAGTGATAAAAGCCACTTCACTTTAAGCATTTGAAAGTAGATGAGTCAAAGCACTGGAAATTATTCTGTTGGTGAAAATCCTGCACTGGCTGTAGTGAACTGGATGACCTAATTGCTCTTTCCCATCTTTAATTTCTAAAGGCCATATCCTACTCCTTACTCTTTATTTACTTGGGCCTTATACAAGCAAAATCTGATTTTGGCTTTGTAAATGCATGAAATTGTAGATAACAGTGAGGAAGGGAGAGAGACAGATATCTTAGAAAATACAATACAAAATGCACATCAGTTTGCCTAACAACAAGGGGAAGGGAGGAAAGGCAAATTCTTAGCATGAAATAAAGCTTAATTTATAAAAAGTAGCAGAATCAAATAAGCATGGTCCACTTCACATGCTAGAAGAGGTACTATGAGGGAAACGTAATATGATAATCTAAGGGTCATCTCCTAATGACTGTGGCTGGTTAATAAATGGAATATTATAAAACCAGATCACTTTTAGCTGAAAGTGATTACTCCTCTACTATAGGTGCAAATAAATAACATAGCTAAACTGCTCTTGCTAAATGAGGCTTCCTAGAGATAAATGTTTTCAAGCTTCTAGGTAAAATTGTTCTAGGTAAAATTGTTCATTCATGGTAGGTATACAATATAGTTACTTTTATTTAGTACTTCTACAATGGCATTAAATCTGTGATGGAAGATGCAAACACAACCCCGGGAGGTTGAGGAAAGAAATGCTTCACCTGACTCTCAAACAACAGGGTGCAGTCAAGACTCAGACCAAAACTGATAGGCTCTGGAAGAAGGCTCATCCCACCCTCCTTAACTGAGGGCTGGGAGTTTGGGGAAAAACTAAGAACAAAAAGAAGAAAATAAGGAGACAGAAAATTCTTCTTGGTAATGCATTTCTTTTCTGTGAATGGCACAGAAGTTTCAATAATATGAGAAGCTATTACAGTGTAGCAATGTGCACCTATGCTACAGGTGATATTTCCAGATGATACTATTGAGCACTAAACTGTTATTCTATGGGATAAACCCCTTCTACTACTGGGAAATTTGCTGTTTTTTCACTGAATCATAATATAGAAAAATTACAATAATTATCACCTTAGGGAATGGTAGACACCACACTTTTTAACATAGCTACCACAAAATACTATCATATTTCCCAGTCACTGGAAGGTAATTCCACTATGGCCTCTTTGGGATAGCACTGATTATTTTTGTTGCATTCCTTGTCAATAACTACAGGCAATTTGTGTTACCACTGTACTTCTCACACAGAAAGCTACTGGTGCTACTTCTATCATACCTGAACAGTCTTGAGGAAAATTTTACTGACATTCAAAATCTAGGTGACAGTTTTTAGTTTCTCTTTGTTGAATTCCTTCATTAGAACCCTGTCTAGAAGAAATATGTATTCCAAAGAAAAAGGGATTGCTTTCTCTCCCTCTCTCTCTTTTTGTATTGTGAATATATTGTATAAAAGCTTGTCCTGTTTCCCATTAAGTCAAATAATTGCTTAATTACTACATTTTAAAAAGAAAGCATCCTCTACTAATATCTTAATTGTATTTCATTCCAAAAATAAAGAACTGGTCTTTGTTAAGATTTTGTGGAACTGAAATAAACTGTTCTCAGATTTTACATTTAATGTATGGAATCTGCCTTTGAGTTTTCTTCTGGTTTGGGGATTGTTTCCTTCTAAAAAAAAATCCTCTGATTAAAGGATTCTTAAGTAAATGGAATAGAGGGCAGTACTCCGTTCATTTTGAAAGCACTGTACTAAGCAAGCCTGGTTAACTCTTTAAAAGGAGAACTAGAGAGAACTAGAAAGGTGAGCTAGAACTTAAAGACATCTTCTGCACATACAAAGTCCACTATTTTCCATTTTATTCATCTTTCACCATTATACTGATGTTAATTATATTGCTTCTACCCTAGTAGAGAAGATCACCAAATGCTTTCTCTGAAATCAGATTATAGTGTGCTCAGAAGATAATCCTTCTGCGCATAAAGCTGTCGTACAAAGTGATTGGGGAAAATAACACACAAACAAATAGCCATGACACAAGCCATGTCTTTTTCCTCCCATACATCCTTACAAAGGTGAACACAAAATCTTCCAGATGAAAAACAAAGAGAACAAACATACCTTGCTTTTGTTCCTTCATTGATACTATGGAAGGCGCAGCTACATTGGGAAGGGCAAGTGCAGTGAGCCGAAGGCAGTCCTCCAAAAACTAAGCAGCAGACCAAGCCCACAGTGATCCACATTGTTACCTGCACATGAGGACGACTTCCAGATACTAGACAAAGTGAAGATTTTTCTCTATTGTTTTGTCCAGGGACTGGTCACATCTTGTTAACTCTCTTTCCATTTCATTCGCACAGTGATCTTCCAGCCCTCACTGAATCCATCAGATAAAAAAGGATAGGCAGGGGATTAAGGATGGGGACTTGAGTTATTTTCATGTAGGTGCTTATTGCTTCCGGGAATCACACAGACAAAGCATTTCTTCCCTCAGCGAGCAGCATCAATCCTGGATTCCAATAGAAAGCCAGTGATTGTTGAATGGAACAACATAGTCTTTTTGTGATTCTAACAATGACAACATAAATATTACTTTAATAGATGTTGCCAGTAACTCACTTCCCTGTAGTGATTTCTTGAGTATTCAAAAAGGGTTCATAGTACTGCAGGAATCTGAGCCACTGAGAATATACAAAAATACGGAAAACTGTTTTATTGATTTGTCTTTTCTTAAAAAAAAAAAAGACCAACAGTTTAATGATTGATTAATTTTGCCAGTATGACCAATGTTATAAAACTAAGAATGATACAGTAGCTAGAACTTTAATAAAATATTAAATATATACATTTTCCAGGTGTTTCTCCCAGTGCTAACACATTCCTGAAAGACTAACCATCCCAAGACTGCTTACCGTGCTTAAGAGCCTATGATGAGGGACCTTGCCAAATGTTTTCTGAAAGTCAAAGTATACGTTATCAGCAGGATCACCCTTTCCCACATGTTTGTTGACACTCTCAAAGAATTCTAATACTTCGGTGAGGCATGATTTTTCCTTTACAAAAGCCATGTTGACTCTTACCCAACATATCATGTTCATTGATGTGCCTGATAACTCTGTTCTTTACTATAGTTTCAACCAATTTGCCTGCTACTGAAGTTAGGCTTACCTGACAAAAGTCAGATGAAAGTCTTCGCATCCTGCAATATAAATTTAATAGGGCTGATTCTGAGCTGAATTACACTGGTGTAAATCAGGAATAATTCCAGTAAAATCTTGGCCCCCATGAAGCTAATGGGAGCTTTGCATTGACTTCAGTGGAGCCAGGCTTTCACGCAATGGTGTTACTGTTGTGAAAACTGGTGTAGATGAGATTAGGATTCTTTATTTTGTGGCACACTGCTCAGTGTTTCTGGATTCAGCAAAAAGGCTTCTACCGCTCCTGCAGGACCATTTCTTTTCTTTTTACCACTAGTCTATTTCCTGTCACTTTCCATCTTCTCTACTGAGGGCTAAGATCAGAAAAGGAAAAAAACCCTCAGGAATGAGATTTCCTTTGGTCTTGTTCACTGGCCCTTAGATCAGAAAGCATGGCCATTATAGTTCCTCCTTTCAGTGCTTTCTTAGTGAGGAGTAGCTTTGGCTCTGCCTACTTGCTATCCAGTTGCTCCTGGGGGAAGCATCTGGGCCTAGCCCCTTGTGCTCCCCTGAATGCCAGGGGTGAAACTGAAGTTCCATCCCTTACACACCCTTGCAAGGAAGCAGTGAATCCTTACATCCATTTATGCCTCTGTGTAACCAAGTAAGGGGTAGGCACATTCTAACTTTAAGTAGATCATGAATATTTTTTTTAAAAAAACATTGACTTGCAGGGTTTCTACCTGAGTATGCCATGAAGGAAGGATTTGTCCTGAAGAACTGCTAGGAATGTTTTCCCACAAAACTCAGATATCTTCCAGATCTTCTTAGATGTTGAGAGATTGAGAAAGGTGAGTGCCATTCTTTCAGAGGTGCTGGCCTTTACACAGATTTAGTGCTTTCCCTGACCCTCAGATCTGCTCAGCATCTATAGAAGCACTGCTTCCCCACCAGCCACTGCCATCAAACCCTCTCATCTGAGGTGGGGAATTATCTATGTGATGAGGGAACCCATATAATTTGATGCACATGAATTTATTCCAGCAACCCATGCAGGGTCGAAGTGGAGGATAATGCTTCAAAGAGGGACCATCCCCTCAGACCCACACTTGCCCAACACTCTTCACCGACAACCCTCCCTATTATGGATAAGTTGCTTTTGTGTCTCCCTTCAGATACGTAATCAATTCAGCCCTTCATTAATAACTTATGTATTTCTTGCAGGAAAAACTGACACACTACTGAATGTTAATGGATAAATTACAGTAAGAGCAGTGGACATTATTTCTAACAAAGAACCTTTACTAATGCTTTTACTATAGAATATATTTACCATAAAATATGGTTCTTCATCAAAATGAAATATCACTAGCAATTGTATTATAACCATGGGTAAAGAATTCAAAGAAATAAGAATTTCAAGGTAACGTATATGTGATGTGTGGGCTAACTATTAAGTAGTCATTTACAGTGCCATGATTTTGTGCCAGTTTGTCTCACCAGTAACTAAGTGATGATTTAGATCACAAGTCTTGCAAAAATTAGTTATTCTGAGAAGTGCTCAAAGGATTGTTTTTCCCCATGCTATTTTTATATTTAATGTTTATTGTTCTTTGAGAAGAACTTCAAACAGCCCCTTATTTGTTTCTTAGATATCTGTGTGATATGGGGGACTGTCGTTAATGGTTGAGCTTCCCAGAGAGAGTGTCTGGTCCAGGTGCTGTGGACATGTTGTTGTTATGCACAGCCAGTTGAAACCAGACACAGAATAAAGAAGAGCCCTTAAGCACTGTAAGCACAGAGTGATCTATGAGCAGCAAATGGCATGAGCAATGGGGTGCTTGCCAGGCTCTGGTGACGTCTCAAGCAAAGAAAAATATTTGGCATCAGCCATTTCCCCAAAAATTTCTCCCCTGATAGGTAGTGGAAAATGTTCCCTTTTTACATATTTATTTCATTCTTTTAGGTCTATATACAAGTGAAGGGTTCTGTCTTTTTTCCTACAATAACCAATGAGTTTACTCACTCTGCTAATTCATTTACATGCGTGCTATGATTCCCAAAACAATAAGCCTACCCATTTGTAGTCCCTGCCTTAAGGTGAGGGGAACTTTTGTAGAGCCATGAATTGTGGGGCAGTTGGGCTCTTTCAGCTCTTTTTTGTACTCTGTTGAGAGCTTCCCTATCCCTCAAGGATAGAGAGATTATTTTTTCAGCTACAAATGTACAGTCTCTGAATAGAATTCAATCCTGGGAGAGATTTGGTGGTTGCAGACACACCTAGTAGAGCATTTGACAAAAGGGCAGTAGAGCAAAGTAGGCATAGATTTGTTTCCACTGTCTGGAAAAAAAACTATGTACTTGTCCTAGATAATTATAGAAGATACTACAGAAGATACTAGAAGATACTACAGCTAAACAAGTGATCTGCATATCAAATCTATTTTTACTAGACATGGTCTAACACAATAGTGTCAGACAATGGGCCACAGTTTAGTGGGCATGAGTTTAAGCAATTTGTAGGGAAGAATGGGTTAGATGTATCACTGTCAGTCCCTGTTATCCCCAATCCAACAGGCTGGTGGAAAATGGTTTCAAAAAAATAAAGCACCTACTAAAAAAGTCTGTGGAGTCAGAATCTGGTTTGTATTTAGCACTGATAAACTATAGAATGGCACCAATGAAGCATGGGTTGTCACCAGCTGACATTTTGTTCAGCAGGAAACGAAACTAAAACCAAAAATGCCTGCCCAAAATGTCTTATGTCAGAATCACTGGGGACTTGCAACTGTATAAGATGATGCATAAGGAAAACAAAAAAAAAATCAGTATGATTTGGAGTCCAGGGAACTTCATGAAAATGACACAGTGCAGCTCCAGGATGGGAAACAATGATCATAAACAGCAGTACAGTCAAATAAGTCATATGAGCTTGTCTCCCCAGAGGGAGGTATACTATGGAAAAATAGGCAACACTTTCTTCAAATCCCAGAAGGGAGGGAGGACTACATTAACAGGAAGTACCTTTTAGAGCATGCCAACAGGTTCTACAAAGGGCAGTTAGAGTGCAACATGTTAGAGTGTTTTACAAATCATACCCCTTTAGTGCACTTTGCCTGGATTGTGTAGACAAGCCCTCAGAGTCCCTTAACTCCCTCCCTTCTGGGTGTAATCACTGGTCAGCTTACTTTAATGCCCAGACTTCGTCCCTTCGTCCCTTCAGTCTGATTCTTGTGGCCCTGAGTAAGACAGCAATCCTTATTAAATGTGGAATTCTACTCTGAAAAGTGATTCTGTAAATATAGCACCCTTTCCTCTGTTTTTTTTTCCATGCAGCTAAACAATGTGTTGCCACCAAAGTAGCCTTCTTGAATAACAAACGTGTAGAAATTACTTTAAGGTAGGGTTTAATTTCATGAAGGCATATTCCTCAATTTTGCCTCTGTTAAGACACCTTTAAGTAATGAATGGCGGAAAGGCTGAAAGTAAATATACTTTATAAAAATAATAATTGACAAAAAGTGTCCCTTAAATAGCTGCTATTGCTATACACTAGTTATAGAAAATTGCTAATTAATTACTGTGGAAGACCACATTTCTAGAAGAAATAGAAAAAAAAAGACCATTTGGTAGACCCATGTAATAATCAAATAAAAGTCATGTTATTCAGAGGTTGTTGAATTTGGGGCATATGTTCATTGATTTCAGAGACAGATGCATGGCAAAACGTGAGAGAGAACCAGAGAAACGTCATGATAATACATTCCCATGATTTCCAGAATGTCCATAATTTTAAACTTTCATCAAATATTCCTCACCACGCTCATTGTGCCACCATATATTGCCTATTATTATTTGTATATCAATGTAACTGTAGATTAGGTTAAATGTTTCAAGCCAATAAAGTCTCTACCCCAAAGAGGTGAAATACAGAATAAAAAGACTGTCATAATAGAGTAAGAATGGCTTCACTCAGGAGAAATGGAGTGAAGAAGTCTCTGTTGGAAGGGATTTGACGGAGAAAAAGGAGGGGCCTTGGTGTATAGGAAATGGGAGAATGTTCCCAGTGGGTGCGCAGCATGAAAGAAGACTCAAAGTAAAGTGAGGGGGGAGAGTAGAAGGATAAGTAAGGAGAGATGATACTGAGGCCTGGTCCACACTACACTGTTAGCTTGACATAACACAGCTGATGTCAACCTAATTATGTCAGTGTACGCACTACAGCCCTGTCCCATTGATGTAAGTGCCCTACTATACTGACATACACTGAGAGGTGTCGCACTTATGTTGGTGTAGTTACGGCGAAATAGTGTCTGCGTAGACACTATGTTACCTGCTTCAGCTTTTGGCCATCTCCAGTATAGCTGTGAAATTGACAAGAAAGCCGGACAGTTAGAGTCTCCCTACTCCCAGCTGGGCTGCTGGCTCTCAGCTCCACATTGACCCTCTGACATCAGTGGAAGCGCTCTTGGTGAGGCTGTGCACCACTGACAGAAGGAGGGTAGTGTGGACATCAGCCACCACAGTAATTACTGCAATGACTGTAAGTCGATATAACATAGGTCAACTTAGGGCTGTAGTGTAGACATGCCCTGAGAAGAGTAAGGAATGAGAGGCATGCCTAAGAGCAGATGTCAGTGCTCCCATCCTTCAGTAACTCTCCAATTAGCAGTTTAAAAAAACCCTCTGTATCCAAAAGATACAAAAGAGGTCTCTGGATGAACACACTCTGAGCCAATTCAGACCTCAGTTAAACTGCAAATAACTTTAAGTGCAACCCAATACAATTTTTTCCATCTCATGTAACACAGCTCTGTAGCTTGTTGGCAGTGCAGCCAACAATGCAGTGTAGGAGACACCTAGATCTCAATATTAATTATATTTATCACTTATATAGTGCTTTATCCCATCACACTCAGGGCCGGATTTCCAATTAGGCACAGTAGGCCCGTGCCTAGGGGTGCCAGCATTTTAGGGGCCCTAAAAGTTAAAAGTGGGTTAAAAGTTAAAAAGTTAATACATACAGTTCCCCTGCAGGCGGGCGGGCTCCTGGTGCAGGTTGGCAGCCATCCGGCATGTGGGGCTGGAGCAGGGTGAGCTTCTGAGTCCGCCTATC
This sequence comes from Trachemys scripta elegans, assembly GCF_013100865.1. Classification (NCBI taxonomy): domain Eukaryota; kingdom Metazoa; phylum Chordata; order Testudines; family Emydidae; genus Trachemys; species Trachemys scripta. The sequence continues at coordinate 72,576,213 of NC_048304.1, forward strand.
TGGGGGTGCTGTGAGCCATGGCCGGGCGGGGTGGCTGCTGAAAGGTGCTGAGAGTGTCACAGCCCCTTCTCAATCTCGGCTGCCCAACTGCCTCTTCCCCATGCCAGGGAAGGTCAGGGAGGGGTATGGACGGCTTGCAATTCATTTGCACGGGCAGAGCCAGAGCAGGGCTGCCGCGCTGGGCTGTGGGAGGAATGGAAGACATCCAGGAACCACTCACCATGGGGAGAGGTACAGTCCCCACCCCTTGCACCTTGCCTGATGTGGGTGGGTTGCACCCCCGCTCAGGCTGGGAGCACCGTGCATGGAGGAGGGTCTCGTGCTTTCCCAGGGAGGCTGTGTTTATATTTATTTTCATTTCATTTTTTACGGAAAACACAAAGGTCAGCTGTAGGTGGGTGGGGGCACTGAAGATGCTGTGTCTAAGGGCGCGTAAGGTGTAAATCCGTTCCTGATCACATTGCTACAAATACTAAAACATCACTTAATTTATCATTAATGTTAATTAATTAATTCCCTTCACATTGTATGCTACACTTTAACTTTTTTTTTTTTTTTTTTTTTTGGATTTAAACTCAATGTTACATTTTTATGGAGGATAAAATGGTAACATGGTACAGCAATACTCTGTCTTCCATTGGGCCTGCTCCTGCTCCAACTGAAGTCAATGAGAGCTATGCCACTGACTTTAGTGGAAGCAATAGAGGGCCCTAAGTTACAGGAATAGAGCATCTGGGTACAAATTAGGAGGGACATTGGAAAAGATGCCAGCAGGAGGTATAAAGTTGCATTCAGTAAAGGTATGAGGATTTGTTTTGAATACCCTGAATATAGCAGGATCTCCTGTTCAGATTTTGAGTGTATGTATATTGGGCCAAATTCTGCTTTCAGTTACAACCTCAACAAACTCCTGAGCAACTTCAGTAAAGTCACAGTGTGTAATTTAGAGTAGAATTTTCCTCATTATTTTTGTTTCCCATAAAATTTAATCTAATTATTTGTCTAGATATCTAATTTTTCTTATGGAATTTCTGAACCCAGGTATGGATGGATATCAATAGACTCCGCTCACTTGGAATCGAAAGACAAATTTAGAAGCTAACATGACAGATCAAAAAGTCAAACCTTTTACTACTGAGTTAATTTTCTTTAACTGGACTCTTGGAATAGATTTATTTTTGTTTTCCCCTTTCCGTACTTGAGAAAGGTAGTCTAATACAAATAAAATAGCATATATTTATAATAAATAAAAGCTGTAAAATGTCTTATCACTATTCTGTCCAAGAGCAGACAACTCAAGCCAGACACTAAAGCAATTTCATTAGGTAAATGAATCTTCAAGAAGCTTCTGGCAAGACACATCTTGTGAAATGGAAAAATCCTCCCCACTGATGCATGTTGAGAGCACATTAATGCATTATGTCACTCTAAATTGGATTTTGCACTTAATGCTGATGAAGAAATCTCCTCCAGACCTATAGGACTTAAGTAATTAAGTAGACCTCTAAATGTGTATTGATGAAAAAAAAAAGAAAAGAAACTCTGATGCTTTTTGGCATGGAATATTAAAGCCTATCAGTTATGTTTCTTTTAGTTACAGTTAGCAATGAGTACCATAAATCATTACACCATAGGAAACCAAGAGTAAGAGACATAGGTAGCTCATAAGACCATAATTTGACCTATATTCTTTAAAAATCAATAATCAACTCTATAGGGCCACGCCCTGACCTCTGTGAAAAGCCCAGGACAACAGGTTCTACAAAGTAAGGCTCTGTGAGGTCCAGGTGGGAACAGACTACTCTGCTCAGGCCTCAGATCACCTGCAGGGCCATTCCTTGGCCTCTACAACAGCCTTAGAACTAAAATAAAAACAACAAGGAGTCCTTGTGGCACCTTAGAGACTAACAAATTTATTTGGGCATAAGCTTTTGTGGGCTAAAGCATGCATCTGATGAAGTGAGTTTTAGCCCACAAAAGCTTATGCCAAAATAAATTTGTTAGTCTCTAAGGTGCCACAAGGACTCCTCATTGTTTTTGCTAATACAGACTAACATGCTACCACTCTGAGAACTAAAGTACTGTACATAACTACTGCACTCCAGTGGGAATGGGGATGGCTATTAGATCTGCATATTCATGGATCTACTAGTCATGCCCCTGCCCCTCCTCTCTCACAGACTTCCCCCATTCCCGCAAGCAGTGACAAGAAAACAGCTATTATAGATCACAACTTCATGCAGCTAGAGCAGAATCCCCGGTGTAACCTCTTTGTGGCATGGATTCCCCCATATACAGAAACATCTGAAGATTTGAATCCTTATTGTCCTTTGTAGCCTTTTTCAGAATATTAATTCTAGACCAAGCTAATGTACATGTTGTCCAGTAGATGGGCTGTCTGGGAGTGGTAATATGACTTCTCCCACACCTTAGAAAAGGACATGAGATCTGTATGACTCCATCTCAGGAGATTTTAGCCACCATATAACTATTCACTGAGGAAAAAATTGGTGATGATGATACATTATGTGGTATTTCTGTAGTGGAAAAAAGACCATGTCTAATTAACAGGTTGATTTTTGCCTTCAGAGGTAACTTTTCAAATATAATCCCTGCATGTGTCTTACTCTGCAAAATTGCATGTATTCCCTATTCATGATGTCAACAAACCATTCATTCACCACATACCCAGTCAGTTGTATACACTATATAAACTATTCATTTTATGCAATGAAAATATTAAGTTCAAACTATAGCAGAGGAGAAAAATTAGGCACGCCCCTTGTTAATTTAAATAACTAATCCACAAGTGTGGAAAATGATGATCTGTTTTCCTTGCGAACAAGCAAAGTCTTCAGACATTTTTAACCACGTAAATTAATGATCATGGTCTTATACATACATAGCACTTTTCTTCCTGAAGCATCCCAAAGCAAAAATTAAACAGATACACAAATTGCACACAGGACTCACTTTCATTCACCAATGAAATGCAGCCACTTGTGGGGTGAATTGCAGCATCTAACAGCAGATGGCAACAGTGCACAGATGTTTAGGCTATAAAAATTAGAGTATTGTACCTTATCAAATTGAATGTACAAAGAAAATGTCAATAGGCAGAATTGAATTACACATCTCAGAATTCTGCCAGGATACTGAGGTTCCTGATTACTTTTATTCAGAATATGAAGAGACACATACATATCTACCTAAGTGTCACTCATAAAGGATATACTCAGACATGACATAATCCATATGCCCACTCTCTTTATATTTCAACCAACAATGTTTGACCCTGAGGGTAGGGACAGAGGAGGAAGAGAAAGCATCTAAACTAAATATTGATGACTGGGTGCATTCTGTACTTATGACACTTGCATTTGAAAGGGGATATCATTCAACAATAATACACTAGATACTTCCAGGAGTACATGGAGTCCAGTTAATGATCTGTAACATATTTACTATTTAATATCTATATTGCAATAGTGCCCAGCGGCCCCAACTAGGATGAGGGGCCCCTTTGTGTAGGCACTATAGAAAGATAAATCAAGGCACAACCACTGCCCAAAAGAGCATACAAGCTAAGACAGGCGTCACACAGAGGTTGGGGAAGGGGAGGGCTATGATCAAATCCACAATATATATATAATTTGCTCTTTTTAAATTATTATAAATAGAACAAGTGTTAACTATCTCCATTTAGCCTCAACCTATCATTAACTGGCTGATTTCTTATAGCAATTGCAGCAGAAGTGTGTCGTAAGGAAGGATTTGAGAGAGGAAAGAATAGCAAATTAAAATGGATGAGAATAAGTTTGTATTGGAATTTATGGATTTCTAGTTTAATCCTTTCAGTGTATAGAAATAAGGTAGCATCCCTTTAAAAGCCTTCAGGTGGTACTCACTCTGTTCTGTTTTAGAAGCCACCAGAAATGATTTAGGGCAGCAATATATATCTAGCTAGACCTTGCCTGTTTCTGTATAGTTAGTAAACATGATTATTTGGGGCTGAATTGTGCCCCTGGGATCTGTCATATTGTTGTTGCATAAAGAACAAAAGGCACAACGATCTATGTATTTGATACACATTTAGGATATATCACCATTTTTATATTTAATTTCTCCCCTAAAAAAAATCCAGTCAGGTTTTTACATTTAAAAAAAAATGTTAAAACTGGACCTAGCATCCTAGGCTGCATGGCAGAGAAGGTCATGTGACAATATTATAGACTTGCAACAGTCTTTTCTGATTTGAACCCTAATAGTATTACTCTAAGCTCAGCAGGGTCACCTCAGCTTAAGAAACAGTGCTTGTTCTGCATCATCATCTTCGTTGTCAGGCACACTGGAAAAATTAAACCCTCGGCATGGTTTACTTTGCTTCCAAGTGCAGGTGGAACATATTGAGTTCTGTAGAAGAGACCCCTCCTCCATATCCCAGTCTGATAATCATCAGCTTTCATATTCTGACTAACCTCACTACACTCTTTTCAAGGTTTTATAGGCCATATGCATGGCCTTGTGGCAATTTTCATTAACCTCTTGGAAATTACGATCAAGTCTTATACATTGGGAACTCAGGAAAATTGGAAAAAAGAGAGAGGGTGATAAAAGGTAAAAAAATAAATTAATGGAGATATTCTATCTTCTGGAACTGGAAGAGACCTTAAAAACGTCATCAAGTCCAGCCCCCTGCCTTCACCAGCAGGACCAAGTACTGATTTTGCTCCAGATCCCTAAGTGGCCCCCTCAAGGATTGAACGCTCAACCCTGGGTTTAGCAGGCCAATGCTCAAACCACTGAGCTATTTTGTCCATGTGATATTTTTTAAATGTTAGCTTTTCAGTGTAATGCATTCTTCTGTATTTATTACATTTGGTGATACAATGTATGGATATATTAATGACGTGAACAGCATAGGTAATACATTCTCTATGTAAATATATTACTGCAATTGCCCTTGTACTCAATGCCATAGTGTTTGTATATCATTAGCACTCTTGTTTTCAAGTATAATTTCTGCCTTTCTGGAAGGTTATTGTGGTTTTGAGAGAAGGTTTTGGGCGGTTACACTTTTTTCATTTCGAAGAATTTACTCAAATGGCTCAGGGACAGATTCTGATACACTGGCTTACATTGGGTGCTACCTCACTCTGTGAATAGTCCTACTGAAACCAATGGGACTATTCACAGAGTCAGGTACTACTCAGAATAAAAAAGGCTATCAGATCTGGTTGTAAGTGATTTTCCTACTGATCTGCCCCTCATTTGCTCCTTCTTTAGAGTTATATAATTGGCCTATATGTAAGTGTCCTTTCCTCAGAGAAATAAAAGAGGTAAAGGCAATAGTAATCTGAGAAAAGGAGAAAAAAGGGGTAAACAGTGAGGTGGCAAAATTTGCAGATGATACAAAACTACCGGTACTCAAGATAGCTAAATCCTAGGCAGACTGCGAAGAGCTACAAAAGGATCTCTCAGAACTGGGTGACTGGGCAACAAAATGGCAGGTGAAATTCAATGTTGATAAATGCAAAGTAATGCACATTGGAAGACATAATCCCAACTATACATATAAAATGATGGAGTCTAAATTAGCTATTACCACTCAAGAAAGAGATCTTGGAGTCATTGTGGATAGTTCTCTGAAAACATCTACTCAATGTGCAGCGGCAGTCAAAAAAGTGAACAGAATGTTGGGAATAATTAAGAAAGGCCTAGATAATAAGACTGAAAATATCATATTGCCTCTATATAAATACATGGTACACCCACATCTTGAATACTGTGTGCAGATGTGGTTGCCCCATCTCAAAAAAGATATATTGGAATTGTAAAGGGTTCAGAAAAGGGCAACAAAAATGATTAGGGGTATGGAACAGCTTCCATATGAGGAGAGATTAATAAGACTGGGACTTTTCTGCTTGGAAAAGAGACGACTAAGGGGGGATATGATAGAGGTCTATAAAATCATGACTGGTGTGGAGAGAGTAAATAAGGAAGTGTTATTTACTCCTTCTTATAACACAAGAACTAAGGGTCATCAAATGAAATTAATAGGCTGCAGATTTAAAACAAACAAAAGGAAGTATTTTTTCACACAGTGCAGTCTGTGGAACTCTTTGCTAGAGGATGTTGTGAAGGCCAAGACTACGTCTTCACTACCCGCCTGAATTGGCGGGTAGAAATCGATCTCTCGGGGATTGAAGTATCGCGTCTCGTCAGGATGCGACAATCGATCCCCGAATCGACGCTTGTACTCCACCAGCACAGGTAGGAGTAAGCGCCATCGACGGGGGAGCCGTGGAGGTCAATTTGCCGCCGTCCTCACAGCGGGGTAAGTCAGCTCGGATATATCGAATTCAGCTACGCTATTTGCGTAGCTAAATTTGCGTATCTTAAATCGACACCCCCCCCCAGTGAAGACGTAGCCCAAGACTATAACAGGGTTCAAAAAAGAACTAGATAAATCCATGGAGGATAGATTCATCAATGGCTATTAGCCAGGATGGACAGGGATGGTGCCAGAAGCTGGGACTGGGCGACAGGGGATGGATCACTTGATGATTACCTGTTCTGTTCATTCCCTCTAGGACGCCTGGCATTGGCCACAGTCGGAAGACAGGATACTGGGCTAGATGGACCGTTGGTCTGACTAAGTATGGCCGCGCTTATGTTCTTATGAAAGCATGTGATCATTAGGAACTGCACCCTAATGCTGACTTGCAACATTCCTGCAATTCTAGTCTTAGTTTAGAATATGCTATAAAGTTATACTGAGTCACACTCATCACTAGAGTAACTACATTCGCGTCAACAGAATTACATCAGGGATGAATTTGTCCCACCATCTCCTATACACCAGAGAAGAAAGCTGATGTTTAAAACACGTTAGGAGTTCATTTTATATAAAGATTCCATCTGGGTGAAATTTACCCTAGGATGAATTTCATAATCTAGGGCAGAGGTCGGCAACCTCTGGCATGCGGCTCGCCAGGGTAAGCACCCTGGCGGGCCGGGCCAGTTTGTTTACCTGCCATGTCGGCAGGTTCAGCCAATCATGGCTACCACTGGCTGCAGTTCACCGTCCCAGGCCAATGGGGGCTGCGGGAAAGGGCGCGGGCCGAGGGATGTGCTGGCTGCGGCTTCCCGTAGCCTCCATTGGCCTGGGACGGCAAACTGCAGCTAGTGGGAGCCACAATCGGCCGAACCTGCCGACGTGGCAGGTAAACAAACTGGCCCGGCCCACCAGGGTGCTTACCCTGGCAAGCCGCATGCCAGATGTTGCCGACCCCTGATCTAGGGAAAGGATCCTTGTTAAAGATGTTAGGTAGGAATTAAATGGTGCAGAGGGCCGTGTTCAGGTTCTGTACACTGAAGTGAATTTCTTCCTCTATGAATATATGAAATTAAAAATTTTTAACAGTATATTGTGGAAAGTTAGTAGAGCATAAAGTTTCCCTTTTTGTCTTCTTTCTGATTTTGAGTCAGTTCTTCCCTCAGTGCCTGCATTTAACTTCTCCACCTTTAACTCTAGGGATTTCTACATTCTCATTGCATAAATGCATCCATTAGAGTATTAAAAAAGATATATTTATGTTTGCTTTTATCTCTTTTATAATATGTTTTGAGGCTTACCCCATTTAGCCAGGGGAATATAAATGAAGAGAACATTTTGATTCTTTGGCATTCTCTTTTGCTCCAATTTGGCAAATTACCTTTAAGGTACCTCTGAAATATCTGGTCCACATTTTTTCTTTATCCAGAAAGCAATTTCCTAGTCAAGACTTCCATTTTATGGTGAGATTCCATCTGGCAAAGACTGTTCCAAAGTTGATTATATTTGGCTGAATGGGAAAAAAAAATCTTTCCTCAATATTAAAAGTAGCTGGAAATAGCATAGCAGGTATTGAAAATCCCATTTTTCAGCAATAAGTATTGAAAAACTCCAATTCTCTTTTATTACTTGGCTATCTATACAACAGACAATACATCATCAGCATTTCTCACATTGGAGAAGACAACAAAAGCACTACGGATCTTTCAAAAGCTTTGCTTTCATCATCAATTAAATTTTATGAGACAACATAACCTGGTCTTTACAAGTGTCACTACTCCCTACTGTAAAAGAGAACTCTGGTTGAGCATTTTGCTTAGGCTATGGCTACACTAGAGAGCTTGCAGCTGCGCCGCTGTAAGCTCTCTAATGTAGCTACTCTAAGACAACAAAAGAAAGCTCTCCTGTTGGCTTAATTACCCCAGCCCCAGCGAGCAGTGGTAGCTATGTTGGCTAGAAATCAGGCAACCTTAAAAAAGCTGTAACATTAGATACCTGAAATGGAAACACAAAGATACTTTACAGTTTATAAAATAAATTCTATCAAATCCTCCCAACAAACTAACAAATGCAACTAAGGCCTGGTCTACACTACGACTTTAATTCGGATTTATCAGCTTTAATTCGAATTTACCCTGCAACCGTCCACACAATGACGCTATTTATTTCGATATAAAGGGCCCTTTAAATCAATTTCTGTACTCCACCCCGACGAGCGGAGTAGCGCCAAAATCGATTTTAACATTTCGAATTAGGGATAGTGTGGCCGCAATTCGATGGTATTGGCCTCCGGGAGCTATCCCACAGTGCATCATTGCGACCGCTCTGGACAGCAATCTAAACTCAGATGCACTGGCCAGGTAGACAGGAAAAGCCCCGCGAACATTTGAATTTCATTTCCTGTTTGCCCAGCTTGGAGAGCACAGGTGACCACAGATAGCTCATCAGCACAGGTAACCATGCAGGCCGATAATCGAAAAAGAGCACCAGCATGGACCGTACGGGAGGTACTGGATCTGATCGCTATATGGGGAGAGGATTCAGTGCTTGCAGAACTTCGTTCTAAAAGACGAAATGGCAAAACTTTTGAAAAAATCTCCAAGGGCATGATGGAGAGAGGCCACAATAGGGACTCAGATCAGTGCCGCGTGAAAGTCAAGGAGATCAGACAAGCCTATCAAAAAACAAAGGAGGCAAACGGTTGCTCTGGGTCAGAGCCACGGACATGCCGCTTCTACGCCGAGCTGCATGCAATTCTAGGGGGGGCCGCCACCACTACCCCACCTGTGATCATGGATTCCGGGTCGGGGATAGTCTCATCAGCTACACCTGAGGATTCTGCCGATGGGGGGGAGGAGGAGGAGGAGGAGGATGAGCTTGCAGAGAGCACACAGCACTCCGTTCTCCCCAACAGCCAGGATCTTTTTCTCACCCTGACTGAAGTACCCTCCCAACCCTCCCAAGCCAGTATCCAAGACCCTGACCCCATGGAAGGGACCTCAGGTGAGTTTACCTTTTAAAATATAAAACTTGTTTTAAAAGCAAACGGTTTTTAATGATTACTTTGCCCTGAGGACTTGGGATGCATTCGCGGTCAGTTCAGCTACTGGAAAAGTCTGTTAACGTGTCTGGGGATGGAGCGGAAATCCTTCAGGGACATCTCCATGAAGCTCTCCTGGAGGTACTCCAAAAGCCTTGCCACAAGGTTTCTGGGCAGTGCATCCTTATTCCGTCCTCCATGGTAGGACACTTGACCACGCCATGCTTGCAGCAAGTAATCTGGTATCATTGCCTGACAAAGCCTGGCAGCGTATGGTCCCGGTGTTTGCTGGCATTCAAGCAACATCCGTTCTTTATCTTGTTGTGTAATCCTCAAGAGAGTGATATCACTCATGGTAACCTGGTTGAAATACGGGAACTTAATTAAGGGGACAGAGGTGGCCGTTCCTACTGGGCTGTTTGCCTGTGGCGGAAAATAAATCCTTCCCTGCAGTTAGCCAAGCGCAGATGGGAAATTGGCCCTGAGCTTTTCGCGTTTGGCTAGCAGGGATCTTCCCTGTTACCAGCCACGCGGTGGGGGGAGGGGTACCGCGATCATCCCAGAGAATTTATGGCGGGAGGGGGGGGGTTAGTTTGTTTTCTGCTGCTGCTGAATGTTAACAGAAAAACCGCAGCACTCTACAGGCTATGCTTGGTATGTGGGAAAGGAGGGCGCAGAAGCTGTAAGACAATGGCTTACCATGGCCGCATGCAAGCCGAATTCTGTTGTCCAGACCTGTGATCTCTAGCAGCAAAGCCACAGGCACTCAGCATTAAGAGACAAAATGCGACCTTGCACAGAAATCACATGTGCTATGTAATGTGAATAGTGTTGGTCACCGTGAAAGAGTATAAGCATTGTTCTGCAAAATGTATCTTTTTAAACAATTCTCTCTTTTTTCCCCTCCCTACAGTAGCTGCAAATTCCTCAAGCCTCCCTCCTCCATCCCGAAGGCTATCACAGATAAGGCGTCGTAAAAAGAAGACGCGAGACGAGATGTTTTCAGAAATTATGGAATCCAGCCGCAGTGACAGAGCTCATCTGAATGAGTGGAAGGAAACGGTTTCAAAGTATAGGAAAGAAGCCAGTGAACGTGAGGACAGGAGGGACCAACGTGAGGACAGGAGGGACCAACGTGAGGACAGGAGGGAACAACGTGAGGAGAGGAGAGACGCTCGAGATGAGAGGGGGCGGCAGGAAGATCAGAGGAGGCAGGATGCAATGCTGGGGCTGCTGCGTGAGCAAACAGACATGCTTCGGCGTCTGGTGGAGCTTCAGGAACGGCTGCAGGAAAACAGAGTGCCACTACAGCCCCTGTACCCCCCTCCCACCTCCCCATGTTCCATATCCTCCTCACCCAGACGTGTAAGAACGCGGGGGGGGAGGCTCCTTACACCTTCCCATTCCACCCCAGTGGACAGCCCAAGCAAAAGGCTGTCATTTTTTTAACCTTTTTTTAGTGGCCTTTTCCTTCCCACTGATCCTCCTCCCAAATCCCACCCGGGTTCCCTCCCTCTTTTTCTAATCTATTAATAAAGAATAAATGATTTTTAAATGATAGTGACTTTATTTGGTTTGAAAGAAAGCTGGGGGAAGGGGGAGGGTGGGTTCCTTACAGAAAATGAGTCAATAAAGGGGGCGGGTTTTCATGAAGGAGAAACAAACAGATATTTCACACTGTAGCCTGGCCAGTCATGAAACTGGTTTTCAAAGCTTCTTTGATGCACAGAGCTTCCTGGTGTGCTCTTCTAATCGCCCTGGTGTCTGGCTGCGCGTGGTCAGCAGCCAGGCGATTTGCCTCAGCCTCCCACCCCGCCATAAAGGTCTCCCCCTTACTTTCACAGAGATTGTGGAGCACGCAGCAAGCAGAAATAACAATGGGGAGATTTCTTTGGCTGAGGTCAGAGCGAGTCAATAATGAACGCCAGCGACCTTTTAAATGGCCAAATGCATATTCTACCACCATTCTGCACTTGCTTAGCCTGTAGTTAAACAGCTCCTGACTCCTGTCCAGGCTGCCTGTGTATGGCTTCATGAGCCATGGCATTAAGGGGTAGGCTGGGTCCCCAAGAATAACTATGGGCATTTCAACATCCCCAACGGTTATTTTCTGGTCCGGAAAGTAAGTCCCTTGCTGCAGCCCTTTAAACAGAGTAGTGTTCCTGAAGACGCGAGCGTCATGAACCCTTCCCGCCCAGCCCGCGTTGATGTTGGTGAAACGTCCCTTGTGATCCACAAGTGCTTGCAGCACCATTGAAAAGTACTCCTTGCTGTTTATGTACTCGGTGGCTTGGTGCTCCGGTGCCAAGATAGGGATATGGGTTCCATCTATCGCCCCACCACAGTTAGGGAATCCCATTGCAGCAAAGCCATTCACTATGGCCTGCACATTTCCCAGAGCCACTAACATTCGTAGCAGCACCTGAGTGATTGCTTTGGCTACTTGCATCACAGCAGCCCCCACAGTAGATTTGCCTACTCCAAATTGATTCCCGACTGACCGGTAGCTGTCTGGCGTTGCAAGCTTCCACAGGGCTATCGCCACGCGCTTCTCAACTGTGAGGGCTGCTCTCATCTTGGTATTCTGGCGTTTCAGGGCAGGGGACAGCAAGTCACAAAGTTCCATGAAAGTGCCCTTACGCATGCGAAAGTTCCGCAGCCACTGGGAATCATCCCACACCTACAACACTATAACAGTCTGTGCTTGTTTCCCTTGCCCAGAATCGGCGTTCCATGGATAGAATCTGCCCCATTAACAACATGATCTCCAAAGCACCGGGGCCCGCGGTTTCACAGAATTCTGCATCCGTGTCCATGTCCATGTCCATGTCCTCAACATGCTTGTCGCTGCGCTGCCGCCGCCGCTGCCTCCTCGCCTCATTTTTCTGGTCCTGGCTCAGCATAAACTCCACGAGAATGCGCGAGGTGTTTACAATGTTCATGACTGCTGTTTTAAGCTGAGCGGGCTCCATGCTTGCCGTGGTATGGAGTCTGCAGTGTTCACCCACCCAGGAAAAAAGGCGCGAAATGGTTGTCTGCCGTCTGTTGCTTTCATGCAGGGAGGGAGGGAGGGAGGAGGTGAGGCTGTACCCAGAACGACCTGCGACGATGTTTTTTGTCCCATCAGGCACTGGGATCTCAACCCAGAATTCCAATGGGCGCGGGAGACTGCGGGAACTATGGGATAGCTATGGGATAGCTACCCACAGTGCAACGCTGCAGAAATCGACGCTAGCCCCAGTACTTGGACGCACACCGCCGAATTAATGTGCTTAGTGTGGCCGCATACATTTCGACTTTATACAACCTGTTTTCCAAATTCGAATTATATAAATTCGGATTAATCCCGTAGTGTAGACATACCCTAAAGTTCCATAATATGGGCCTGATACTCCAGCAGAATATATGTAACTTCCACTGACTTCAATGGGAGTTATTCATAGTTTGCAGGAGGAGAAAAGAGCTCACAGACAGAAAGTAGGTTGGAGGAACTGAAGTGCCCTTATCACTTTAGAGAAGAGGGATACCAAAATAATCCAAGTTACCAATGGTTCTATTCTCCTGACACTAAATTACAAGCATATCTTTCATTGAAGGGGAACGATACAGATCCTATGATGGGATAATTGTGACTCAAGGGTTGTGGCCAAGAAAAGTGCCTACTATCAACATAAAATGTGGGGGATCACTAGAGAGACAAGTACGCATGGAATGCATGGGCCAGTAGGACAGATATTTTGTAAAATATCATTATGGCAGGAGTCACCAAGTGACATTGTTCAAACATAGTCTTAAAAGTTCTTTTTCTTAACCTGTAATCAATACACAATCTTTGAAGAAATTCAGTATGTTCGTTTTGTTATGCAATGTCTTCAGGTGAGTTGTAGAAAACAGCTGTCTCTGCCTTAATCTCTGACACTCTTGGGGCAGAGTTGCTCCCTGGGAACTGGTCATTGATGTTGTGACTCAAATTCCTGAAAAAGGGGCTTGCTTGTGTGCTGTTTGTGACCACCTCTGTCCAAGGACTGGTCTATAGTGTAAAGAATATAAGAATATACCCAGACTCCACATTACTGATTTCTTCTCCAATAGAAAGCTGTACTGCAATGCCCTGAATTCTACTATTGTTCTGTGCAGAGGTGACAATATATTTAATTATTGTATGAGACATATATAAATCTGATGCAAGAAAGCTATCATTTATATATATCTAAAATGTGTTCATCATATAGAGTTATTTAAACAAACAAACAAAATATACATTTGATAATGATTACATCAGTTGTCTATTTTTGTCAGGCCTAGGGCCTCTGAAAATAGTGACCATGCTGCTTGCATTAGTGTAGAGCAAACCTCTAGAAGTTTTAGAGTTCAAATTCAGTGCAGAAAAACATCCAAACATTTTGATCCAAACTATTCAACATTTTGATCTGAACTATCTAAAACCTTTGATTCTGTATAATGGGCTTCCTCGCAAGATTTGCAGTACTTCCACTTTTTGTCTCAGCTAGAGTCCTGAGAAAAATCTCTCTCTGGCCATTTCTGCATGTCTAGTTCCTAAGAGATCTTGGTAATCTATAAAGGTATAAAAATGAAAAGAAAAATCTGAGCATTTCAGAGCTTCAGCATACATTTCCTTTGAGCTTGGTGCTCAAGATGGATGCATGTTTCAGTCACATAGCTTCTTATATTACTCACACCACTCATGTCCACTCCATGCCTAAGGTGGCTACACATGGGAGAAGAGAGGTATTAGGAACTGTGAATTCTAGCATACTGTTTGTTTCTATAGCACGTGAGTTCACGTACGTGCAAGCAGATCTGTTTTAAGACTAATGAGCAACCAACCAGCTGTGCATGGCCCTGGTCCAAAGGCTCCACATCCATAAAATGGTGGGGAGAGCTAACCTAAGATTTTTGCACCTTTGAATTGCTATGACAGGCTCCGTTAGTCCTTCATACCCCATCCTCTTCATTTTTACTCATGGATGGTCACCATTGCTGTTCTCCCCATTACGATTCCCCCAGAGAGAGAGAGAGCTCTCCAACTCCACCTTAACAGCAAGACTGTTTACTGTTCTTCCCAACTGCAACTACATTCCAAAGGCTTCATTCACCTCAGCTTCTGCTATTAGACCATGAAGTTCTTGTGTTCACTATTATTTCTTTCTCCAAACAAGTCTTGACGGAGGCCGGGGGGAATTAGATTAGACACACACATTCAGGATCTTGTTATTTTGAGTGGAGTGACTATTAAGAGGCTGCAAACATGTTCAAAGGGTTGACACTGTTAACTTTAATACAGTCTGCACTGCAGTATCATCTTCTACGTCTTTGCTCCCATTGCAGAGATCACATGCCTACAGGCTGTCTAAAACATTTCCCCAATCACTGTTTGAAAATCAAAACCAGCTAAGCTGGCCAAGTTAAATCAGATGTCTTCAGACAATGTGCTTCTTGTTTTCTCTCCTAACCATTGATTAGGAGCATTTCCAATTAGAGCCAAAGCTACGCTCATCTGTGTGAGCGAACTAACTTCCAATAGGCTTGTATTCTGAGATGGTCTCTCGTAAAATGTTGCAGTTTGGCATTTAATAAGTGTTTTCAGTACAATGAATCAAAGACAGTTGGCTGAACTGAATCAGAGGAAAGGATAGAAAGGCAGCTAAATAATAATATATCAATTTAACTAAGGTTTTCCATGAATATAAAAATACACATCAACTAGCTTTGATTGTTTAGAGAAAAGTCATGACTGTATTTGAGTGTTCTATTATCATTGCACTGCACGTTTTTCACTGTGTTTGTAGCTATACCTATTTTATTAATGTTGATGTACCAACTTGGCAAACACATTTTGTCCTATGAAGACCACAAGGAAATCTGGCAAAAGGAGCATCTCTAATCTGTTTTCTCTATGTTTCTTACAACAGTCTACACAGATTGGTAAACTCGTGAAGTATTTTTAAATGACGAATGTTAGAAGATCATTGAGAATTCATGATGCTTAGTTGTGGGATATAATTACATTAAATGAAAGTAAAGCAATTCACCCTTAGTGTCTCTTTGCCTCAGATACCCATCTGTACCATGGGGGATATAGTACTTCCCTATAACAAGGGGATGTTATAAAGATAAAGATTGTTAGGTGTCAAGATATTATGGTAATTGAGGCTATGTAAATATCTAAGACAGACAGAAGGCAGTGATGAGCTGCCAAATATTAACAACCATTTCACTCCTCCTCACCCCATGAGAGGATCATGCCCCTCCCCCACCCCCCAGGACTCCTGCCCTATCTAACCCCCCACGTTCCTTGACACCCCACCCCCGGGACCCCTGCCCCATCCACCCCGCTTTCCTGTCCCCTAACTGCCCCCTGCCGCCCCATCCAACCCCTCCTCTCATTCCTGATGGCCCCCCGGGACCCCTGCCCCATCCAACCATCCCTTCTCTCTGTCCTGACTGCCCCTGGAACTCCTGCCCCTGACTGCCCCCCAACGCCCCATCCAACACCCCTGCTCATTCCTGACTGCCCCCCAGGACCCTTGCCCCCATTCAATTCCCCTGTTCCCTGCCCTCTGACCGCCCCGAATCCCGACCCTAATCCACTCCCCCGCCCTCTATCCAGCACCCGCGCCCTGCTCCCTGCCCCCCTTACTGCGCTGCCTGGAGATGGGGGCTGCGCCACCCAGAGTTGGGGCTGGGAGCCGCGGGCGCCAGGCCAGAGTCGGGGGCCAGGCCGGAATTGGGGGCCAGGCTGGAGCCGCGGGCTGTCCCAAAGTCAGGGCCTGAGCCGCGGGCCGGGCCAGAGCCGCTGGCCAGCCCAAAACTGGGGCCGGGGGCCAGCCAGAGCCGGGGACCAGGCCAGAGCCGGCCCGGAGTTAGGGCTGGGCCGGAGCCACTGGCCGGGCCGAAGTTGGGGACCGGCCCGGAGCCGCTGGCCAGCCCGAAGTTGGGGCCGGGCTGGAGTCAGGGCTGGGCCTGCTGGCTAGGCCGAAGTCGGGGACCAGCCCAGACTTGGGGCCGGGGGCTGGCCCGGAGCTGTGCCGCCCGCCCGTCCAGAGTCAGAGTCAGGGCCAGGGCTACCTGGAGCTGTGCGGCGCCTGGAGCCCTCCTCGCCCCCTTGCCCCAGCTCACCTGCAGGAAGCTGCTGCTTCCTTCTCAGCCCTCCCAGGCTTCCCGCGCTAACAGCTGATTCGCGGGAAGCCGGGAGGGGGAGCCTTCAGTAGAGGAGGCAGAGGCGGAGCTGTAGCCAGATGAACTGGGGCTGGGGGCAGGGCAGGGAGCTGCTGGAGCTTTTGTTAAATTTAAAAGCCCTTTTAGAACTGGGACCACCTGTTCTAAAAGGGCTTCTAAATTTAACAACCAGTTCCCGCGAACCGGTGGGAACTGACTCCAACTCACCATTGATAGAAGGTCACTGGAATAGCTGAGTTTACCCAGGGCAGAAGAAAAGGAAAAGAAAAGGAGAAGAGAAAGAGAGAAATGACATAAGAAAAGGGGGGAACAGAAATGCAAAGACATTTAAAGTGATCACTATTTTTAAAAAAATCAACATTCCTCAACAAGTCTCGGTTATTTCTTAGCCTAAATATAAAGCAAAATGACAGTGTTTCATATAACATGGTAAAATCACTGACTTTTTAATGGTGACCTCCATATGTGTTTGTGAAGCACTAAAAATGTCATGAACTAAAGGCAAATATTGGCATGTTAGAGTCGCAAAATGCTTATTATATGTGTCACTTGAATAATCAAAGTGGCTGACTGCACTTTGATATGTCACAACATCCCAAAGCAATATATTAATCAGTTAACTGTACCAGGTAGGAAATAAAAAGGACAGAACTGGCGACAGTGGCACAGTCCCTACAATTGCATTTATTGGAATTAGGTAATCACTTAACAAATTCCACAAAGCTCAGTTCATCATACCAAGACTCTACTCTAAAGTTAAACATGTGAGTAGACCCATTACCATTCATATGTGTAAGTGTTTGCAGGACTGGGTCCCTAGTTTATAAGGATTAATTGCCTTTTTAGCATGTGCGTGTCCTCAGGTTGGACTGTGCCAATGAGATACACATCTATGCTGGAAAAAGTATCTTAATTTAATCCTATAGAATTTAAAAGCATGTTATAAGGGGGAAGAGGATGAGGGAGGATTAGATTCAGAGCCACTGCTGTCAAAAAAATACATACTTCATATTTCTTAATAATACTTGATGGGGAAACTATACATCCCAGAAATTCCCTGTACACTCTTTTTTCCCTAATTAGAAATTCAATAACTGTTCCTTTGTTTTTCAATTCACTTCCCAATTATATATTACATGTTTTTTTTTTCCATTCCAGACTCTTTAATTCTTTTTCAGTGTTGCAGAATTAACTGGACAGTGTACTTAATCCTGTCTCTACAAAGACCTTGTTGTAAATGCAATGAATGCTTTCCTTTTGCTATGGTCTGCAAATACGATTTGCAGAGCGGGGGTGCTTTAT
This sequence comes from Trachemys scripta elegans, assembly GCF_013100865.1. Classification (NCBI taxonomy): domain Eukaryota; kingdom Metazoa; phylum Chordata; order Testudines; family Emydidae; genus Trachemys; species Trachemys scripta. The sequence continues at coordinate 72,594,092 of NC_048304.1, forward strand.
GCACATCATTAATGGCATTCTTGTAGAGATTGCAGTGTTGAACTAAAACCCCAAAGCTTTTACATAATAACTTGCATGTGTCTGCACGTGAACTGGCTCTTTAAGAAGGAAGCTGCCTTGGGCTACTGGAAAAGGGGAATCTGGGGAAGAGGCTGATAAACTGTTAGGTGGTGGGGTACGGAGCCCAAACTAGGTGGCATTATTATTGCAAGTATGGTCACTTCATATCCTTTGCCTGAAGGCTTCACTGAATTAGAGGTGTTTGGCATTGGCACTGCTCTGCTGGTAGAAGGTAAGCTGGGGGGAATGTTAAGAAATCAGATCCTTTCTCCATTGTTATTCTTGAAAATCTAGCAAAAATGGGGTTTGCGAAATACAATTCAAAATCTGAGCAAAGAGAAGCATTTGCAATACAGCAACATAGACTTCAGGGTTGCTGTTGTTTCTATGGCTACATTATCAGTAGTTTTGATAATTAAAATAAGACGATAGGGGTAGAGGTTGCTTGCAACGTAGAACTCTTTTGTTTATGTAACTACATCATTGAGAGAGCCAGTGCTTGTATTTTGCCTTTTCTAGAAAGAAATTGACTGTGGGCAAAGGGGATGCAAATTTTGTTATTGATTTTTTAAGTGTTGTTATATTTTCCTTAGGGAAGGGATGCTGAACAGATTCAGGATACCAAGCTAATATTTAGCATTCATATTTTGTTTGATGTGGTGAACATTTTATAATCAGAGAAGTCAAATTTAGTCTTATAACTTTCAATACATTCAGACTGATTTGGTGTAGTTTTCATTAATAGCTTTTTGGTAAATCTAGGGAACAGAAATATAGCTGCATGAGACTCAAAAGCTTGAACACTATTAAGAATTGGGCTCCAGGTAGAACAGACTCAACTTAGCCAAGATGGTCTGTTGATCCACAGGCTGCTCTTGTGAGAACATACACATCTTCTTCTGACCATAATTAAATTGTTAATTTATATGTATTTTGGGATCTATCAAAGTCTATTCATGTAGTCATCCCCAACTGCTGACTGCTGAACCTTGTTCAGGGCCAGCTCTAACCCATGCAAAGTATGCAGCTGTGCAGGCTTCTCACTTTTGGGTCCCACTCTCATCTCCCTCCTAGAACCATGCACTGGGTCTGAGGTCCTGGCAGCATTCAAGGAGACCCGCCATAAGTGCCATCAAGAAGGAAAAAGCTTTTGTTCTATAGCTCATCCTCAGGAATATGGGAAGAAAAAAAAAACCCAATATTCCAGATGCAATTCTCTGGACTGACAGGGCCCAGTGCCAGCAAAGAGAGAACAATCACACCTGCCAGGCCCCCCTGACATTGAATCCGAAATATATCCACCCACACACGCTGGCCAGAAGAGTTTCATACTTTAGGAGCCTATCTCAGAGCACAGGGAGTAAAGAGAGCTTCCACTGCTAGAAGAAAAATGACTGAGGGTTTAAGAGTCCATCTCTGCAACATGGACTGAAGAGACAGAGGGTTTAGGGCCACCAGTAGCCAGAGGCCCATGCTAAGGCTGACCTTAGGTTTTGTGGGACACTGCATGAATGAATTCTTCACAACTGGAAAACCAAGAAGTAGGTGTAAGGTAAGGACACTTGCAACTGGGGGTATAGAATCACTTGTCACAGGAGATGACTGTTCAACACCTTCTATTCAAGCTGAAAACACCTTTCCCCAACTACCTGCCGACTGGCCTTCCAGTCTCCCCCACTTCGACATTCTGTGCTCTTTTCCTCTAAATCATCTGCCTGCAGTCCATATTTACCCCTCTTAGCTCCAGTCTCTGGCTGTTACTTGCCTAAGCACCATGTCCCTTCATGTGACTGGCTTCTTCCTGCTTCTTGTAATCTGGTATGGGGGACAGAGTGCAGGTCTTTTACTTCTGGCTACAGTAGCCTTTGCTTTCTGATCACACTTCAGAGGACAAGACTCTTCTGGCCAGCACTCTCTGGCTACATCCTCACTACGGGGGGGGTGGGGGAGGATTGATTTAAGATACGCAAATAGCGTAGCTGAATTCAACGTATCGGAGCCAACTTACCCCGCTGTGAGGACGGCAGCAAATCGACCTCCGCGGCTCCCCCGTCGACGGTGCTTACTCCTACCTCCGCTGGTGGAATACAAGCATCTCGTCCCAACGAGACGCGATAATTCGATCTCCGAGAGATTGATTTCTACCCGCCGATTCAGGTGGGTAGTGTAGACGTAGCCTCTGTCTTTTTGGCTTACACTCAGAGACTGGGTCTTGAAGTCTGCTTTGAACCAAAAAGTGAAGCAATATACAAAAAAATAAGAAATATTTTATGACCTCAAAAATGTTTGGTTCAAGTTCTGAGAAAAGACTTGGGTTGGCTCTTATTTTTATCTATGCCTGCTTGTCCCTATTTATTATATGTATTTTTCTTCAATTCTAGTCTAATGTCTTAATTCTCTTATGGTGGTTGTTAAATTAACCAGTCAGTAGCTTTAACTGTTAAACCACTGGCATCTCAATGAGTGTTCAGAAGCATATGTATTTAACAGTAATAGGTAATTACCTAAAGTTGGATCTGAACTCTGCGGGTTCAGATCTAGGTTTCACTTTTGGCCTATGTACCACTAAGAATTTTTATAACAATCACTTTTATCATGGTAGATGCTGCAAAGGAGTCAGAGCTCTCCATTGCAATGCAAATTCATTTTAGTAACCTTGTCGTATATCTGTGATAAAACACACATACCTAAAGAGCGTATACGTGTATTACTCCATGCAATCCACAGAGACAAACATTTGGTGACCAAAACCCAAATAAAATCCGAATTTCATGAAAACAGACCTTCACACATGCTAGGGTTTTAAAAAATTATGATCTAATTTGATTAAATTTATTTGAGTAAACACAACTGAAAAGGGGAGACTGCAGAAATGGATCTGGGGGTTATAATGGATCACAAGCTAAATACGAATTAACAGTGTAACACTTTCGCAAAAAAAAAGCAAACATTGTTCTAGGTTGTATTAGCAGGAGTATTGTAAGCAAGACACGAGAAGTAATTCTTCCGCTCTACTCCGAATTGATTAGGCCTCAACTGGATTATTATGTCCAGTTCTGGGCACCACATTTCAGGAAAGAGTGGGCAAATTGGAGAAAGTTCAGAGAAGAGCAACAAAAATAATTAATGGTCTAGAAAACGTGATCTATGAGGGAAGATTGAAAAAAATGGGTTTGTTTAGTCTGGAGAAGAGAAGACTGAGAGGCAACATGCTAACAGTTTTCAAGTACATAAAAGGTTGTTACAAGGAGGAGGGAGAAAAGTTGTTTTCTTTAACCTCTGAGAATAGGACAAGAAGCAATTGTCCTAATTTAATGACTTAAATTTCAGCATGGGCAGTTTAGGTTGGACATTAAGAAAAACTTACTGTCAGGGTGATTAAGCACTGGAATAAATTGCCCAGGGAGGATGTAGAATCTCCATCATTGGATATTTTTAAGAGCAGGTTAGACAAACACCTGTCAGGGATGGTCGAGATAATACTTAGTCCTGCCATGAGTGCAGGAGACTGGACTAGATGACCTCTCGCCGTCCCTTCCAGTCCTATGATTCTATGAAGTTGTGACAGCTCAATATTTTTATACACTGTTTTAGACAGCATTCTTGGTTGTTTTGCAGGTCACTAAAGTACATTGGAGTACTACTTTATAGTTATTGTCTTCCTGGACAAAAATTAAATGTGTAGAATCAATTATAAAACTAAATAATTTTAAATAAGAAAGGGTTAATATCTTTACAAAGACGTTGTTGTAAGTGCAATGAAGGCTTTCCTTTCCTTTCCCCCCCATCCCCTCTGTGGTTTGCTAATTCAGTTAGCAGGCAGGATGGAGAACGTGTCTGTTTTCATTCACATCACTAATTGGACAGGATTGCAGTGTTTGAACTGAAAACTCAAAGCTTTTTTTTTTTTTTTTTAACATAATGTAAGTGAGCACAAGAACTAGCCCTTTAAGAAGAAAGTTGCTTTGGGCTTCTGGTACAGGGAATCCATGAAAAAGGCTGACGAGTGTTTGCTAGCAAGACGTAAAGTTTGGGCTAATTAGTTTTATTATTGTAAATATGGTTACTTCAAACCCTTTCCCCAAAGGCTTCACTGAACTAGAGATGGTTGGTATTGGTACTGCCCTACTGGTGGAAGGTAAGCTGCTGAGGGGAAAACTGAGGGATGCAGGAGAAATCAAATCCTCTCCCCCTGGCTATTGCTACAGATCAAGCAAAAAAAAAACAGCATTGGGTATATTTCTTTTTTGAAATATTTCTGGTATCTATTTTTTGCAATAGAATATAGATTTCAGGGTTATTGTTAGTAAGATTATGCCACCATTGATTAGGACAATTAAATTAGGACAAGGATTGCTTACAATGCAGAACTGTCTAGTCTGTATAATGGCACTATCGAGACAGTTGGTGCAAGTAAGTTTACTATTTTAAGGAATCAGGTGATAAGGATTTTTAAGCGTTATTCCATACAGATTTTTTTAAGTGTTGTTCCATTTCTCTTTAGAAAAAAAGAAAGATGTGCTATGTATTATATGAGTTAGATCTGGTGGCATCAGGCATTTGAAATTTTAATATGAGTGGTGCCAAGTAAGGAAACAATTATATCATTGTTAAAAAAATTCAGGCTAATTGGAGAGGGCAGTAAACTGCAGCCAGCTTCTGATTTAAAACTTTGTGGGGAATTGATTTCAAAGATTACCTGATTAAGGGCTCCCTCTTGTTTGTCCAGAAGCTACTGTCTTAGGAAACAGAATAACTTGGTTTTGACATCCACCAGTGATTTTTTTTTATAATTAGATTATTACTTGCCATATATAATCCATTGAGGAAGGACAACAACAAGATTGAGCTGACAATTCAGGCTCTGTCAAGGTTAATCTTTGGGAGAAGTCCAATATAGTCAGGCTGACTGAGACACAATTGAGGAACTTTTGTGTTTAGATACAAGGCATGTTATAGTTGTTATGGGAGAAAAACTGATGTTAAACATGACCTATTTTTTAGTAAAGACAAGCCCAGAGAAGTATGGCAGTCACTGTAGATAAGCCCAAAGATGTATGTCGAGGGCTGGTCCCCCTAAAACTGTCCCTTTGACCTCCGTTGTTCTGGCTCGTGGATCGCTATATGGAACCTGGTAAAAAAGTTCTGCCTAGAGAGGGAAGAGTAAAATACAGAACTATGTACGAAAATAATTTGTGCTTCATATGAGCAATCACACCCGTGACACCATTGTGCAGCTAGAGACATGGCTTCAGTTGTCATCCATGTCTTCTCCCCTTGAAAATCCTTTTGTTGCTTATTTGTGTTGACCAATACGATATTTATGGGTCACCAGTTGTTTACTGTGTATACGTTTTCATAGTAATTACTTCTGTCTCATTACAGAAAACAATAGTGTTCATTGTGTTTCCCATTTCAGTTGATTCTAGCCAAAATGATGATGTTTTTCAGCTCTGCTTGGGTTCTGTCTGAATGGCTTGACAATCATTTCTTTTCGCAAAATCAAAGAACTCCGAACTCCCAGTAACTTCCTGGTTCTCAATCTTGCGTTGGCTGATTGTGGGATCTGCATCAATGCATTCATTGCTGCTTTTTCCAGCTTCCTGAGGTATCTACATCTTACACTTTCTTCTCATGTAATTTTCTTTTTTTTTTTAACTCAAGAGGACTACATTAAAAACAAATAATTCTAAACTTAATAGCTTAATCTAATGAACCCATTTCTACTGCACTATCTAACCATCTTTGTGTATCTTAAAAACTATGAAATTAGATTCAGTACTTAGGCCAAGATTCACAAAGTTATTTAGGATCCTAACGCTCACTGAAGTTAGGAGCCTAAGTACCTTTGTGGATCTGGGCCTTAGTGTTTTCTCCATGCAAATTAAAGAGTAGCTCTTAGCACTGCCAGTCAGATCACCGATAACCAAATTTGCTCCAAAGTTATTTGTGACCTTGTCTATGAGGTTTCCCTAAACACTTGCACAAGGGCGTTTTTGTTTCAAAAAAGTTGGTAAAAAAAATCTGTTTTCATGGAGGTTCAAACCAGTTATGACCTGTTAAGCCTCTCTCTTTTACATAAGTGTCAGTAATTCAATCAGGGAACAGAATACTAGTCACAGCAACTAACTCACAGGCAATCCAGATTCTCAGATATGTTCACATAAAACATCTATTAAATAATTTCATGAGCATATTTTAAAAGCATGAACAATAAACAAATCAAATAGAAAAGAACTAAATTCTTCAAATAAATATGTTATAATAAGAGATCCTAGAAATCTGTTTGCCATGGAAAAACACAGAATTTGGGTTTTTACAAAGAATCGTTAGTTTATACATTTTGTGAAAAAATAAAAATATATACAGTAGAACCCCGTTTATCCGAGCCTCCATTCTCCAGCTTTCCGTATTATCCAAACCACCAGCTGCCTGGGACAGACAGCCCTGGCCACCCGGGGCTGACAGCCAGAGGCCCGGCCTCTGTCAGCCCCAGCCCCAGGTTCAGTTAGTATGGAGAGCCGGATAATGTCGGCTCCGATAAATGGGGTTCTACCATATATCAGTAAAACATTGTGTGCAACTGATACCTACATATATTGTGGCTAAGGAAACTGCAGTTCAGCATTTCATTTTAATCACAGAAAAATGTAGATTTTTATGGGGCTTTTTTAATCTGAGAATTTGGGGGTTTAATCACAGAAAACAGGATCCCTAGTTATAATTTACCCCTCTCTATTAATGTGAGTAACTGAATTTTGCAAACTAACCAAGTAAATGAACAGGCCCAATAAGGTCCACAGTTCAGGAAAGCACTTAAATATGTTTTTAAATCCATCCCTATTGCAAGCAGTTCTTAAGCACATATTTAATTTTAAGTATGTACTTGAATCCCATTGAAATCAATAAAATTGGAATTTGAGCCTAAAACTAAAAGACAGTATCAAAAAATGTACATGGTTCATTTCTTTAAAAAACTGCAGGTCCTCTGGCCAGGTCACATGTTTCACGTCCATCCCTTTCAGGCTATACAATGACCCCAACAACAGGGTAGCCTTCTGGGTTAGGTGATTGTCTCTGGGCCTCCCCCGGGTTGAGATCTTGGGGTCTTGTCCTTCAGTCCCTTCTCTACCCAAGACTCCCCATACTGGGTCCACTTCTGCCTTTGACACCCCTTAAGGGTTGGTAGAGGAACCCAGGCACATCCTCCCCACCAGGTTCCAATCCAGGGCCCAGTGTAGACAGCTACATCCTGCACTACCAAAGTGCCATACTGCTGCCTCCCTGGATTACTTCCTACCCATTCCCTCTTTTCCAATGGGTAAAGACATCAAATAAGTGGAAATCAAATATATTTTCAGATCTTCTATAAATCTCAAGCCTCTTCCCTTTGCATTTGGCCACGCTACAGTCAGGCCTCGGGGCACAGAAGTTCCTGTGGAGCTCCTTCCCAGGAGCTCAGAGTGTAGGTCAGCTCATCTCTATAGACTGCTGCTTTACTAAGCTGGCCTGCTCCCCTTTAGAACTGCTTTGCAAGTGTGGTGGGATGAAGCTGCCTGGGCCCAGCGCAGCTGCTTAACCCTTTCCTAACTGGTACAAGGTTTGCATCCCCAATATTAAAACTCCCATATTAAAAACTATAGTTGCAAAAGCCGACAATCCTTTTTGCATCCACAAATTGTGAGCACAAATAATTGCAGACACAATTTTGTGCCTTCAATTGCTGCCACTTGGATGGTCAGTTGAGTGCTTGATTCCCAACTGGGGTACCTAAAGTCAGGCTCTTAAATCCATATTTATGCACCTAAATAGAAAGAGCCTCTTTGCAAAGCTGCTGAGCATTTACAGTTCGCATTAATTTAAATAGGAGTACTTGTGGCACCTTAGAGACTAACAAATTTATTCGAGCATAAGCTTTCGTGGACTACAGCCCACTTCTTTATATGCATCCGAAGAAGTGGGCTGTAGTCCACGAAAGCTTATGCTCTAATAAATTTGTTAGTCTCTAAGGTGCCACAAGTACTCCTGTTCTTCTTTTTGCAGATACAGACTAACACGGCTGCTACTCTGAAACCTGTCATTAATTTAAATGAGACCTGAGTTGTTTAATATCTCAGAAAGTCAGGTCACTCCTATTTGAGTACTCAAACATGGATTTAGAAACATATTTAGTACCACAGTCTCATTCTATGGTGTTAGGGGTCATACAAGTACATAGAAAGGGACATCACCAGGTGACTTCAACTCTGCCTACAGTTTTACACCCACAAAAACACAGCATTGTCAGTGAACACTGAGATTAAAATGTAGCCCTAAAAAATCTTTGTGAGGTGGACCATTATGCTTTGTGTACAAATTAACAAATTACCATTTAATGAGGCTCTACTGCATTTCCTTTCACTTCATGACAAAGCTTTTGTAACTGGTTTCCATTTATTTTTGTATCAACTTTAGTAAATGGGCTTAAATTAATATATTGACAAGTTATCCACACTCAGTGCAACTATATTTTAAAGTTGTATAATTGAATGGTATGTAGATTGTTTGCTTACGAAATCAGCATTCACCAATATACGAACAATGGGTGGTTTCCATTTTCAATACAGAGACAAAATGTATTATATCAGACACAACTGTGTGGTAACTACTGGCAAATATAGACTGTATAATGATGACCACACTGTAATAGCATTTACACATTTCAAAACAGGAAAACAATTATAAATTGTATTTTTTTTCTGAATTATTTCAATTACCAAAGATGTCTTCACATACTTCTATTACATTTTGAATGGTTTCCTTATTTGTTTGCAGGTACTGGCCCTATGGCTCTGATGGTTGTCAGATTCATGGATTTCAGGGCTTTGTGACAGCACTGGCAAGCATTAGCTCCTCTGCTGCAGTTGCCTGGGACCGATATCACCATTATTGTACCAGTAAGTTCTACAATTTACATAGCGCCATTGTTTTGATTTTTCATTTTAAAATAGGACTAGTTTAGATGCAATAATCTCTAACTGCAATAGTATGAAAACATTACAAAAATATAAATATACACCAATAAATGTTTAAAACTATTTAAAACTTCTTTTAAAATGTGTCTAAGATGTGGCATAAATAAAATATCAATCTGATCTGTATGATGCCTGGGTGGTGCCCCACTGATTGCAATTAGGCTCTGCACACATACAATTGCAGGATCTGGGCCCATATCAAAAATAGGTAGAATGTATTATATGCAGAATATGACACCTATATTAAGGTGGCCCAAGCGCTTATGTTCTAAAGAGTTATTTTCTTGCAGCTTTCTCAAGTTTCCCCTTTTTTACTGACATGTAATACATTTGCTCTCAGTCAGGGAACAAAGTTTTCCCAAGAGCTTCAACAAAAATTGTTGTATCATTTTTAAGAATTGACAGAGTGGAGGAAATGCTGTTTTCCTGCTAAAAAAAAATGTTGCAACTTTTTTTTTATACTAGTTCTAGAACCTTAGTTGGAAATGATGGAAACATAAAATTTGGCAGAGATATCAATGAACATTAGGAGTCAAAATACTTCTGAGCACAGAAATACCTTTATGTGGTCTTGTAAAAATTGGTTCTGAATTGGCTAAGATAACGGGATGTGACCTAGCTTTAATTATAAAACTATCTACCAGTGTTCTATGGGCACTGGGCTCGTGTGCATATGTAAAATGAGTGGAAATTTCCATTGAACTAGACCATCTCCCAGGATCCCATTAAATTTGTGCGTGCATGCATAAGATTTCAGTTTTAATGTGTACAGACTTGTGTAATATGGTCTCAGAGGAGACAGAGCTACCCAGAGGTTGATATAATTTGTGCTGGGAGCCAAACTGCCTTCCAGACAGCCCCTTTATTGAATGGAGAGGGGTGCAAAGATAAAGCCACCTTCATATTCTGCACTGAGTGGCGCTCAAGAAGAGGTGAAGCCCTGTTTTCCTTTAAAAATAAAAAAGCTAGGGGAAAAACCCATGAAAATATGGATCTTCATTTCCCAGACTTCAGAGTTCTTTTGGCTAGCAAGAAATTGCAAATGGAAATTCCTGTGGAAATTCCATAATCTGAACTATTTGGCTAGCCACCTAACCCTAACACTGACCTGTACCCCTTAAGCATACAGGAGGTTGCTCTGTAGAATGTCCATAGCTGGGGAAGCCAAACCTGCCCATGGGATATGCTGAATCAATGCTTCTCCTGTGTTACTTTGCAACACCACATAAGTACTTAGTCAGCACTTTCCATTTTGGGATTGCAAAAAACTTGCTATGAGTCCCCCCAGAGACTGGAGATGACTGGCATCTTCTGCTGCCACAACACCCCTCGCAAAGATATTTTGTGATCAGGGTCCTTGCATCCCTGGTTATGTTGGTGGGTGAATCAAGCCCTTTATTTGTTGTGCTAAAGCATAGCACAGTATTATCTGAGCACATCTATTTTCAGAGATCCTTTAGTAAATAAATGTCTTCAAAAAGTGAACTGCTAGTTAACTGGGAAATCACTAACACTCTACTCCCCACTCCCAATGCCAGATGCTATCTTAGTATTCACAAAGCCTTGACGATGCAGCATTTCTGTGATTAAAACAGCAAATATTAAAACTAAATGTGGAGCTTTCAATGAGCTATTTGTTATGACAACTCCACTACATTAGCTGCAAAAGGGTTTGCTATCATTTTGTTCTGAAGCTTTTGTCAAGAATTCAGCTCAGGCTATGAAAAGTTTTCCTTTCAGACCTAAACAAAGGCCCTGGGATAGCGCAGGCCATAAGCAGCATGCATACTAATATCCTTTGGACAGTGAAATATGTTTGGAAGCAGAACAGCGGCATCCCTACCTGATAAGAGAGCTGGACTGAAAATAAGTATAGCTTTGGAAAGACATTTTACAGTATTGGCCTCTGCAGTATTGGCTAATTCTTTTGTGGAGTGTGTTGCACAAGCTTTTTCCCCGCACCCATTCAGTGCAGCATTATCTTAAAAGCTAAGGCAGATGGACCCTTAGGGCACAAATAAACTCCTTTATTTTGCTTGAATTGTTACTTACTGATAACCAAACAGCAATGCTCTTACTGAAGATTTCAAATTAAAAGGAAAAGAAGAACAGAGTAGTTTTAAAAGTCAGTGATCCAAGACTATGTCACATGCTGATTGTGAGGAAAAGTAATTCACAGTTCCTGATCTCTATAAATCTGATACATCAAAACTCCAGATCACAACCTGCCATTAATCCATACACTCAACTCCCATTCATAATGACAGGTTTCAGAGTAGTAGCTGTGTTAGCCTGTATCCGCGAAAAGAACAGGAGTACTTGTGGCACCTTAGAGACTAACAAATTTATTTGAGCATAAGCTTTCTGGTCTACATCCCACTTCATCGGATGCATCAAATAAATTTGATAGTCTCTAAGGTGACACAAGTATTCCCGTTCTTTCAACTCCCATTGATATCTATGTGCATTGTATGCCTGTACTAAGGGTGCGAACAAGGCCGGCTCCAGGCACCAGCACAGCAAGCAGGTGCTTGGGGCGGTCAACAGAAAGGTGTGGCATGTCCGGGGTCTTCGGCGGCAATTCTGCTGTGGGTCCCTCAGTCCCTCTTGGAGGGAAGGACCTGCCGCCGAATTGCCACCGAAGAACGAAGTGCCGATCGCGCCTCTTTTTTCTTTTCTTTTTTTCCTGCCGCTTGGGGTTGCAAAAACACTGCAGCCGGCCCTGGGTGCAAAGTTACTTTTAGCCTATAAACAAAGGTATATTAGAGGCTAGTTAGTGGTCAGTTTCATCTTTGGCTCACCAGAAAGAATATGGCCTGAGCTACAGGCTGCCCAGATTCAATCACATCTCTCATCATGCTTTGTCACAGTCATTGTCATGGAAATGCTAAACTTGATATTAAGGGACTGGGTTTCATTCCACACCATTTATCATCTGCTTTTGGGACACTAAAGTTTAGGGTGAAAAGGGCAATAGAACTGAATTAATCTGATTGTTATATGCAGTTGGGCTTTTCAACCAGGGCCGGCTCCAGGCACCAGCCGAGCAAGCTCGTGCTTGGGGCGGCAGATTCCCAGGGGCAGCATTCCGGCCGCCCTTTTTTTTCTTTTTCTTTTTGGTTTGCCACTCCAGCCCCACTGTAGGGGGTGGCGGCGCAGAGGAGGGGAGCGCCCTGCAGCAAACTTGGCAGGGCAAACCGCGTCCTTCCCTCCCAGCCGACCGGAGCGGCGCAGAGCTCTCCCGGCAGGCGGCACGGCAGGAGGGGCCGCATGGCACGCGCCCCGCTGAAGCCCTGGCCGCCCGCCTTCTCCCTCTCCCCCCCGCTAGACCAGGCACACAGTCCGCTGCATATCTGCAGTACAGGGAGTCCCCCTGCACCCTGGCTCTGGCCGCCCTGCCGGGTTTTTTTTTTTTTTTGCTTTTCTTTGACGCTCCGGCCGCCCTGCAGGGTTTTTTTTTTTTTCTGCTTTGCCGCTCTGGCCGCCCCGCAGGTGTTTTGTGTGTGTGTGCTTTGCTGCTCCGGTCACCCCACAGGTGCTTTGCTCCTCTGGCCACCCCGCAGGTGCTTTTTGTGTGTGTGTGTGCCTTGCTGCTCTGGCCGCCCTGAAGGTGGTTTTTTTTTTTGCTTCGCTGCCCCAGCCCCTCCCCCACAGGTTTTTTTTTTTTTTTGCTTGGGGTGGCAAAAAAGCCAGAGCCGGCCCTGTTTTCAACTGATGTAAGAGTAACAGGGTTACCCTTAGAGTTGAACCCCGAACTCCCCTTCATCCTGCCTCCTCTGGCACAAAATGATCAATTAGGATCCAGGCAACTGTCGCACTGGAAGTAGGCAAATCACCATTTTCCCCAATATGTGAGGAGGGCTCTAAGCTTTTATGTATAAATTAAGGAACTTTAATCAGCAAATGTTGATTTTTAATGACTTAATGAGGAAACAGTTTGATTGTCATATGTAAGAGGAATGTTGACATTTGAGGAATTTAACACCTTCCTCTATCCCCGCAAAGTAACAACTCAGAGCAACTGTTTTCTCTCAAAACCCAAGAGAAATGACTGCAGTTTAAGAAGGAATTTAAAAAAAAAAAAAAAAAGCAAACCTAAGGGAATTTTACCTTGACAGTTAGGGATAAAATGGGTAAAACTGGAAGAGATTCCAAATAATTTGATTTTGATTACAGAGAAAGTTATTCCCTATTTGCATGCCTTTCAAACAGGCAGCAGATGCCCCTGCTTGATGATGATGCCTTTAATAGGAAAAGGGAGGAGAGACTGGAACCAGTAAGTTCAAGAAGATTCTGTGGCAGTTGGGAGTGGGCAGCAGTGGGAGGAACTGGAGTTCAACTAGGCATCTAGACGTGGGCAGTTTCATCTGGGTACATTACCAGCTCAGGGGGGGTGAAAGCTTCTATCCTTGATTAATTTAACTATGGTGAAACTCTGCAAACGTGTCAGTTTTTATTGACTGAAAGAGGAATAACATTATTCTTATTCATGAGGAGAAAGCTTACCATTGGGGAGGGTCTGAGATGTTTAATAACTTCAGCCCCATCCTAGGATATTGACTCAGGCCAACTGTTTTCCCTCCAAAACCAGAAGTGGCTGCTGTTTAAGAAAAGGGGAAAATGGGGGAATGCAAAATCTGAGTGGGGTTGTATATCAGTATTCAATAATTAGAGAAAACAGGGAGAAAATATGAGGGGACTTGATATCACTTTTTAAAATTAGGCACAAAGAAGAGAAACAAAGGGGATTTATATAGATATTTGAAAATTAGCAAAAGAAGGCTAAAACCTGAGGAAATTGGATCTGTATATTTGACAACTAGAGAAAAAAGGGGCAAATTCTGAGGGGACATCCCATCAATATTCAATAATTAGCAAGAAATGGGGTAAAATATGAGATTTCTATATCAAAATTCAGCAGTGATAAAGAAAGTTATTTCCCACTCTCTTGCCATTCAAAAAGGAAGCCCTGGTGATGGAGTTGTAGCATGAGATGAGAGGGAAGGTTGGAATGAGGAGGTTCCAGAAGATTCTGTTGTCGGTGGGAATGGGTATTGCCTGGGGATGAAGAAAAAGTTGGCAAGTGAGAAATGGAGTTCAGGTGGACATCTGAATGGGTAGCTCCATCTGGAGCTTGAATCACTGATGAATATTAAATATGAGACGAGTTACTCTAATTAACTCCAGGCAACTGTCGCACTGGAATATGTCAAATGACTGAAAAGGGAAAAAACACTTTAATTCTCAGATATTAGGAAAGTTGATCAGTGTTGTGGGGAGGAGCACACCAAATCAGTGATTGAGGCCAACTGTTTTCTTCTTCAAAACCATATGTGATTTCAGTTTGAAAAGCGAGGCGGGAAGACAAACCCTGAGAGAATTTTATATCAGTACTTGAGAATTAGAGAGAAAAAAGGCAAAATCTGCAAAGATTTTCTATCAATATTTGTTAGAGAGGAAAAAGGGTCAAAATCAGAAGGGATTTTGAAAAAAGGATAAAATTGGAGCGAATTTTACATTGCTCTTCGACAATCAGAGGAAAAAGAGGCAAATATGAGATTTTTACATCAATATTCAATTATTAGACAGTGTCTTCATCTGCTAGCTGCAAGTGCTGAACAATTCCAAAGCCGTCCTTACCAACTTATTGTATTCAGTTTAGCTGCTCTGTCATTCTCCTTTTGTCTAGACTTGCAGCTATTTCATTGTTTCTCTATGAGGCCCTGAAAAAGCTCTAGTTTCCACATAAATCCCCATGCATTTGTATTGCAACAGGCAGTGAAAGGTTACTCACAGCCATTTGCCAAAGTGACTTGGGGCCCTCAATAGTCATAACAAGAATCAAAGGAGTAAAAACCTTTTACCTAGGACACTTTGTTAACAGCTACATGTAAAGAAGCCATTTTTCAGTGCACAACAAGAAGTCTTATTGTTCCTACAAAACCCAGTAACATTACTACATATTTTTGAGCATCATCTACTGGCACTCTAACTATAGGCACCACATATTATTAGGGTTGCCTGATATTTCCCATTATAAAGACCCCATTTTCAGTTGCTTATAACGTTGGCAATCTTTAATCATTTTGGTTGAAATTTTTCATGTGCAGTATCTGCCTCAAGCTGAATTGTTTTGGAAAATATCAGCCACAACAGTTCAGCCATTTCAACAGTTCCTTTGTTAAAATATTCTGGTGACCTTTTCTTTGAGAAGCTGCATCTCTTTCATACTTTGGAGCAGGGACTCAAAATTTGCAGGTGGGTGGTCTTTGAGCCAGGGATGTCCCTTTTGTGGTTTCTGTTAGAATCCGCCCAAATTTGAGCAAGTTATAATAGTTTGAAAAAATTTCAGTTCCAAGATGCTCAGTAGGTACTCTTTAGAATTTAGTTATTAAAATTTCCAAGAATTCAATAGAAGAGTGGGGGAAAAAGTCACACGTGATCATGTAATTAAAGACTATCCTAATGCACAAGGGCATGAATTAAGATTGCACCTTAAATCTGGCATTCCTAACATTTCAGTGCTTCACTTTACAACTTTAATGTCCTGTTAACACAGTTTTCTGTGTAACATATATAGACAACCCTCTTTTATAGAGCATTCCTAAAACAAATGGTAAAAATTCCCCATACTGCCCATACCAATGTCCTACTGTACTAGGGTTACCATACGTCCGGATTTTCCCGGACATGTCCAGCTTTTTGGGCTCCAAATCCCCGTCCGGGGGGAAATCCCAAAAAGCCGGATATGTCCGGGAAAATCGGGACATGCGGGGCCGGCAGTGCTGGGTGAGCCGGGGGTGCTCGGCCAGGGGCCGGGCCCGGGGCCGGCACCCCAGGACCCGAGCCGACCCAG